>NC_092686.1:5969031-6239528 GCF_964275005.1 Diadema setosum
TCAACAGTCAATACAGTTTAAGTTATCTGCCGATATACTGATTTTGTGTAGAGAGGAATAGACGTTTGAAGCAACGGAAATACAACATGCATTCAAACCTTTACAATTACGACATAAAGCAGATGTTCAGCTGATGTATTCGGGGGAGGATATCCCTTCCTACATAACATTTATGAGCCAGAAAGAGCCACACAGTAATCAAGCCAACGCTGGATCGAACGGGGAGCGCTCGAGGAATGGATAAAGGTCGCGAACCCTTAATGATAATGATAACGGCATATGAAAATGCAATCAAAAGCCCGATAATTACACCGGAGCTATACCTTGATTAAGACGCGGAGATCTTCTTCTCAGACAAACTCGACTCGAAGATGGAATGGCATTTCCACGTGAAGCGCACTTCTTCTTTGGTCTCCGTGTTTGTTTTGTTGTTGTTTTTTCCTCTCTTTTGTTCTTTCCCCTGATGTTACGCTATTGAGGTTGAGCATGGGAACAACCCTACACACGTATTCATGGATAAAACTCACACACACACACACACACACACACACACACACACACACAAACCAAACAGGCAGAGCTATAGACAAAACAACAAAAGTAATGTTTTTCTCGATAACAAACAAGCAAGTCATGTATTAACAGCAACAACATCAACAACAACAACAACAACAACAACAACAACAACAACAAGGCTGCGCACTGGAATATACTCGACGCAGCAGCATCTGTGCAATTGGGATTTCAATTATTGAAATGTATCTATAGGGCATATGAAATGAGTAGTTTCTTGGGTTACTCCTTCAGGAAGATGCGTTATACTAAATATATTAGTTTACTGACCTTTTGGATTTAGATGTAGCTGTCGAGAACGCATGTGACAGTTCTATTTTTGCCAGACACAAGAGTTAAGTCTTCATTCTGTATAAAGCTGTTTGGAATAATTAGTATTTTACTTCATGATTTTACAGTTCATTTGCGATCACATTCCTCAAAACAAAGCATCTAGTATATTAAATTTGATTTCGGTTTCATCAAAGGCAGGCTTTGGTGTCTTTTTTTAATGATTTGCAGTGTCTTTTCGGGAAAACATCCGGTCATAGAATACAATTTTTGAATTTTTCAAGGGTTGAACATTTTTGACTGGGGTGAGCTAGCGCGAAGGATTTCTCGTCTTTTTAGTGACATGCTTATCTCCGTAGATAGGCTCTTTCAATAGTTCTTCGGCTGTCCTATAGACAAATAGAGAGAAATCTAAGCTAGATGATTAATTGAACAGAATTACTTAATCGGTTATATCTTCCTGTTCTGTCCTTGCCGTTTCTGTCAACCCTTTTTGGCTCCTTGCAATTGAGCATTAATGACTCATCCCCTCTTCTACCGATGTGCTAAATAATTCATAATGGGCTAGTAGCTGTCGCGTTTTAAAACAGAACCGTAACGGACTTCTGATACGAAAGTTATTCTCCCGTGATCTATAGTGGATGAAGAATAATCGAGTGCTATTCATCTTTGATGAAGTGATTTGCGCCCACCCAGACGTATATGACTAATCAAAAGTGAAAGACGTCAGCCAATGTCATGATTGGTTCGACAGACAATTTTGTCAGTTGCCCCCTATATTTAGAGGAGTATACGTACGCTCACCGTGTGATTGAAAAACACCACTCTCTCGTTTTAAGCACTGATGGAATCCTAAAATAATCAATAGATCAATAAGATGAGGAAACCAGCAATGAAACAAGATTCTCGGAAGTCATAACCCATGTTATTTCATGTCTATCAAACTATTGATAGGTATGTTGATGCCGTTTAGCCCATCGTCTAAACAACTTGTAATCTATTTCTCTTGGTACGTTGTTGTATCAAACTTATTATAGACCAGGCCCGTAACTATAAGGGGGTTCAGGGAGTTTCAAAGAAATAAAAAGAAGAAATGAGATTACACGAAGTAACACATTTATAGGAATGATAGTGATAATAAAAGCAGGAAACTTCACCCTTATACATAGTAATATGGAATTTAAAAGAATATGGCATATTTTGATGGTTACAATTAAAAAGATTCTATGCTGACAGTAATTTCATTTGGCTAGTTGAAGCGAAGTGGACAGGTTAATCCGATATCAAATGCGTGTTTTATGAGACAATGGCGATTAATGATAAAAACCAGGAAAAATTTTTCGTCAACATACATCATCAGGCATTTACTGATAATACATTGGGTACATGCAGCAGCAACAACGGTGTACTTCATTAACTTCCGCACGCAGACGGGTATCCAATCATGTCGGCGTGTCGTCACAGTTCCCATCTTTATTTCCTCTCCTCAAGGCATCGACTTCTCACTTCTTCTATTTTCTCCTCCCTTCCTTCAAAAGAAGTGAAAATATCATGATCTATTTCCACTCTATCGTTCCTCCTGTCTCATCGCTTGCGGCGAGCTCTTTTTCCCCTTTCTGTTTTGTTTAGCGCAGTTCAGGCACTTTCACCATCAGTATACGCCAGAGTAACATATACGAGCGCTAAATACAAACACTGTGAGAGTGACGGTTCTCTTCTAGCAATCGATACAAATTTTCCCGAGTTTGAGGTTAAAAGGAGCAGACGCGTATACGTCTAATTTTCCGTTTCGATTTTGGACTCGTGCGCATGGAGTCAACCTCTTTGTGGTATAGAACAAGTGAGACAAAGAATGACACTTTGTGCTCAACCAGAACGATGGATTGAACTCCTTTCCCCTCAAACGTTCTGCTTTCTGGGGCATGTTGATTTATTCGATGGACAAAGTGTAGTTCATTACACTGTATATCATACTTTATCGTATTGATTCATCTCTCATGTGTTTCCCAATCTTTTGAAAAAAAAAACAAAACGGTATGCGTCTAGCGTGCATCAGGAGAGCGGTATTCTTTTTTTTTATCATTTTTTTTATTTTTTTTTTTTACTTTAATTCATCCGGTGTCATGATGGACTATTAGTTTCGAAGACTTTTTTTAACTTTAAAGTCAATGTTTACTTAGATGATTACAGGGTTTGAAAATGAATCATGAACTTGTAATTTCTAGTCTCTGAGGAAGAAAAAAAACCCAGATACAAATGGCTGAAATAGATACAGTAACAAAGATGGGTAACAAAATTTGTTTTGACATAGTATACTAAAATTATTTCAGAATCAGCAATGAGAAAACCAACCTTATGCCGGGAAATTTTCACATCAAGTTAATTTCACAATCGAGCCAGTTTTCTTGAATGTCCATATACCCTCTGTAGCCTAGAATGCCTGTACTTCTAGTGCAATGTTTTGCTCCACACAGTAGTCGTGCCTCCAAACGTGAGTGCTGTAGTTTTGTCCTCACTTGCTTTATTTTTTTTTTCGCGGCTTTCTTCCCTCCCTGCATTCAGCGAGGCCATGAAGCCACACGCACTTGTGAAAACCACATTCATCCTCCCACCATTGCGATCCTGTCAGTGTTAAATCAGGGAGGTGGGTCTCTTCCCACCTCCCTGGTTGAATAGTTAAATGAACATTTCTGTTTTCCCTGTTTAATCTTTTTATCTCGTCGTTAACTTCTTATCCTACAGTCTAAGAAAAATGCAGGGCTAGAACTGTTTTGCTTTCACGAGAAAGTGAAATTATATTGTACCCTCCTTTTGAAGACATTGCTTAAAGAAGTCTTGAAAATTCAACACTGTCGATGGGTTGCATCATGCACCATTTAATTTGCATTGAGGCGTGTTGGCTATTGCCCTTATGTATACCATATCTGCTATAATATAGAGCATGTTATATTTCCGGTTTATACAAGACCAGAAAGAATACTCGTTTTGGATTACAGGTATGATAAATTATGACGAAACGGCATTTTTTTTTTCTTTGAACAGTCACTGTTGGAGAAACAAATCGAATGATATTTGTCATTTAAAAGTTTCCTGTAAATTTTGTTTTCATTGTTATGTGGTATATTTCCACATGATGATTAATGGAAATATTGCGGTTTTGTAGAGAAGGCCGCTCTCCTATTAAAAAGAGGGTATCCACAGAGAACGTAAACTCCTTGTTGGAGATAGGTAAATCAAAAAAGTAAATAGATATAGGTAGATAGATATAGAAAGAATTTATGTAGATAGATAAATAGAAGTAGATAGATAGATAGATAGATAGATAGATAGATGTATAGAATGGTAGATAGATAATAGAGAGAGAAAGAGAGGAAAAACAGACAAGTCATTAGATCTCAAATCACGCATTCTGTATATACCGATACGATGTTCAGAATTGTCCGTTTTAAGTTTATGGGAACTTTATACAGAAAACAGGTCAACTGGCAAGCCGCACCAAAAAAAAAAAAATACAATCTAATATATTTAATCTCCCTGAAGTATGTAATTTTGCCCGCTGTGTCTGGCTTTAATGACCACACACATCATTTTGTTTCTAATATCACATTTCATTTCAGTTCGTACTTCAAGATTCAAGATTCAAGAGACTTCATGTCTTACTACCAAGAAAGTCTCATATAAGTCGGACATGCACGAAGTAAAGTAGTTTATGATTGGCCTGATTAGATAGGCTCTAACCGTATATACCTGTTTGAATGACTATACTATTCTGTCGGTTTTTTTGTTTTTTTTTTGGGGGGGTGTTAATTGACAAGAAACGTGCTATATATTGAGTATAAGAAATTCTTTGAAGAAATTGCAATATCTATTTTCCTTTCTGGTCATTGTTTTTCGTTCTATTTGTTTTCCTAGTGCGAAGTGCTTAATGTGATTCTCCTTCTTGTCCTACTTTGGGTATATAAGGCAGTTGTGAACCAAATTTCTTGAATTTTTTCATAATATGATTATATCGATCCTCCGTTTCCTCTCGCAACAATAATTGGAAGTCATGATTCCATTGCAATGATTAGTATGTCTGCTACAGACAAGCAGTGAATTGAAATCATGACAGGAGGAACAATAAATCTGACGCGAGATTCTTGATAATCGAGTATAGCTCATCGTGCTGTCTTCGCACAGGCAGCGACGATGCTGGCTGAATTTGAATACCCCCGGCCCTCGGGAATACCGCAGCGTTTTTACCATGAAATATTAATGAACTTCGGAAACTCTTGAGTCGGCTATTGGGTTGTGACGTCAGTACGGACACTCAAATTATCGCAATGCACGGGAAAGAGAGGGAATGAGAGAGAGAGAGGATGCACGACAGAGCAGTGTGGAAAGAGACAGGGAGAGAGGGGGCAAAAACACGGGAAAGAGGTTGGCACAGGTATTGGTGTGTTACAAGGGGACGCTATCGGAGGCAATGAAAGTCATCGTGAAAGGCATTAGTGAACAGTTGAGAAAAGTGTATTTTTATAGTATCATTCACTCTAAGTTATATTTTTTCAATTCAAATGAATTTATTGGGAATTTCTGCATTGGATATATATTACAAATGGAATACAGTCGTTTCTTTTTATTTTCAAGGCAATAAAACATACAGTGTGTTCATCCGAACGTATACCAGTATATGGTAACTGAGATATACGTGTTTAGATTGAAGAAAAGAATAACAGACCACGTCAATTGGGAACCACTCGGGATATAGTGAATCAAATGATCCGACTGAATTATGGGGCATGTATTAGGAGTGTGAATGCAGAAGACTGTCGTCAAATAAGCATATAGCTTGAAGATACGACAGCCATAAAAGAGAAGAAAAAAAAAGAAGAAAATTAGCAAAACATACATCATGTATACTTATCGAAAACAAAAGAAAAAAAAACAGGAGTCATTCTGTTTTTTTAATGAACCACGAATACCATTTGACTCTGGTTCAAAGTGAATTCCATCATGGGACACGACAAACTTGGTATTTTGTGGTGAGCTGAAGAAATACAGAGGTCCTCCCCAACACTTAAATAACATAATACACGCAAATTCGAAGAACATCTTAAATTTTCCAGAATTATACGTGCGTGAGTATATAGGGCCGAAATATGATTCACGATGCTTCGACACAGAATCCCATCTTGAAACAAGATAAGTAGCTACGATTAGAACGCTGAACAAGTTCAGAGTATGTGCCACGTAATAATGATGATAATTAATACTCATCATAGCTATTTGAAAAGAAGAAGATTTTACTACAGAAATCGACCGGGTCTTGTTTGACCACTTGGGATGTTTCAAAGATCGAAATCGTGGTACGCATTTTATCTTTGCATCGACCACTGCTGTTATTCAGATGGTTTGGTATCGTTTTATTACTGTCTATGAGTAAGATAAAGAGTGAATTATTATAATCCCTCTCTATGTTTATATTAGCCTCATTCAAGACCTCAAGAGGCATTTCTAAGAATGCCTCGAGAATGAGTGCGTTATTTTAAAGAGTATACAGTGCATGCCTTGCATTAAAGTCGCCTTCCAAGGGACGCTTTGCTTTATATGACAGCGTGTGCTGTATTTTCCTCGCTTGGATTATGAATCGGGACACATTTTGATTTCTTGCTGTGTTTCATCTAATGTAACAATATTTTGAATGAATTACGAAATTGACTTTTTTCCAGATATTGAAATTTACATATGAATTGTATTGATTGCATTGTCTGTACACCCAGTTGATTTTTTTTTATAATGTGTATTGTACTTGCCGTGTACGCCAAAACTGATTTAACTTGGTTTATTTTACGAGGCTGCTATCGAAAATAAAATAATGAAATAATGGAGGCTTATAAGCAAGCAATTACGGGATCCCCTTCAACTTGAATCAAAACAAACAGACAATTTAAAGAGGCTTAAAAAAATTCTAGCTTTGTGAAGAGTGCAATGTAAGTCGAGCAGAATTAGCTTCCCAGTTGTGTTTCATTTTCTTCTCAGGTTTCAGTGAGTGCTTATGCATTCATCTTCAAATCTTCGTATTAGTGGTATGTTAGTACGTATCCCATATACCTCTCGTCAAGATTCAAGCAACAACTCACATTTTTATATAGTACGTAACGTACTATATAGAAATGATACATTTGACTTAAATGCGACAAATTAAACAACTCTGCAACTTAA
This sequence comes from Diadema setosum, assembly GCF_964275005.1. NCBI lineage: Eukaryota > Metazoa > Echinodermata > Echinoidea > Diadematoida > Diadematidae > Diadema > Diadema setosum. The sequence goes on from NC_092686.1 coordinate 5,976,079, forward strand.
TAGTCAACTTTTTCAACACCAAAATTATAGCAACCGCGTGCACACTATAAGCCTGAATGAAATAGAAGAAATGTTGCATAAAATAAATGGCACACTATTCTTCAGTCGTTTGCGCGTGGTTTTATTGTGTCAGATTATACATATTTGTGTCCGTATAGTTTGTTATGAACTATCACAGTATACTATTTTTTTTTCATTAAAGATGATATTTCTTGTCTTTTCGAGGAAATCTGCTTTTTTTTACTGTATTAATTACATGATCACATCACCATCAATATTCACATAACAGTTGAACGTAATATAAAATGTTTAAATGACATATGCATTTGTATTTGTAACATGCTTGAATCCCAATCCTAAGAGACTTCAAAGATATGTTTATATATTCCTTGAAATTCAATATTCCATGACGGCTATACTAAGTATGTTCCAAAGTATATAATCTTTCTATGGTTTATTCTGTATAAGGGGATCGTTGTATATGTTTCTAGTTGTATGTGTGTGTGTGTGTGTGTATGCGTGTGTGTGTGTGTGTGTGTGTGTGTGTGTGTGTGTGTGTTTACGCTTGCGCTCTAGGAATGGCTACCTCTCCTGTAGAATAATGAGGATTGGTAGTTATATTAATAATTAATGTATGTTTATGTTTCCATGTGTGTGAGTATAAATGTGTGTGTGTGTGTGTGTGTGTGTGTGTTTTTGAAAAGACTCGAGAACCGTATTTCCCAGTGAAATATAGCCGCACGTACTAATCGACTGATAGAACCTCAAGATTGTGGGTGCGGTTGATATGTGTATAGCAGTAAACTTTGTGTGCAGAAAAACTGTCACATTCTGTTCTTCAATGTGAGGTATACGATTGATTGCCGAAATATATTATGTTGTGATTTGGAGCATACTATATAGATGATAATTTCGCGTTATATTTCTAACTTCTGGATGCTTATAGAATGGTTAGTTGCTTTTCACTCCCCGAGCGCTGGGTAGTGCAGTCTCTAATACAGACATGTGAGGTAATATCTTTTTAAAAAGCATACATAATATAGCACATTAATGTCACTCATGTTTGCTGACAATACACCCACCCACTATAACTATTACTGATACTTTCGTAAGTGTGGAATTGATTTCCCGACACAGAGTTCTCATGCTTAGAATAACTGCTTAGTCATCATGACTTACTCCTGTTGGATCTGCAGTTTCGCCTAATTCTTTCTTGGATCTACCAATGACAACTTAATTGCTTAATGGTTGGGACATTTTGAAAATCGAATGTCCATCGCATCATATTTGAACATTTCAATATCTGATTCTCCTTCTCGTTTGCTTGATATGTTTCATCTTTGAATATATGCATGATATTATATGAATATATTTAGAATGAAGTTGTATCATAACGCGTGGGTGTGTGTGTGTGTGTGTGTGTGTTGGCGTGTAAATTAGCGTGTGTGTTAATTATAATCCAGCTATAGGAAGTCGCTTGGGGGATGGGCTTGCGAGAGTCATTAGCGTGCTTCCGTGCATGTTATTGTGTGATTTTGCTGTTATATTTTCATTTCATTATTTATATTTGTTATCAATGAAAATAAAATATAATGTGTTTCAATCATCAATTTCTTTAATTTCCGTTTCTGCTCCTCGAAAATATGACGCAGAAACAATAAGTTGTCTATTGTGACCGAACTATGATTTTTCTTTTAATTATTATTTTGTATAGTAATACCAGTTTGAATTACTGTATCGGGTGTTTTTTTAATTGATATTGAATAAACATTATTGAAAGAAAAATAATTCACACCGGACATGCGACGTGAAACAGTCGTATTTCTGTGTGTTTATTTTATTACTTGCATTTCATATTGATTAAAAAAGATCAGGTTGGCGCTATTTTGAATGTATAGTGTGTGTGTGTGTGTGTGTGTGTGTGTGTGTGTGTGTGTGTGTGCATGTGTGCTTATATGTTTCCATGCCTGTTTATGTGTGTTTATAGGGTTTGTATGTAATTGTCAATATAGATCAGGCTGCCCCTAGGGAGCAACAGGTCGAAAGGCTTACGATATGTTTTAACTTCATGTTCTCACGTATGATTATTCATAATAAAACAAGCACACCCACTGACACCCACAAACACACACACACACACACGCGCGCTAAATTCTGACAGGGCATGTAAGATCAATGAGGATAATGAGGATGACTTATGTTTATGTATAATGCGAAGGGCCGCAAGTGCAGACGCGTTCTGAAAACTTTTTTTTTTCGTTTTACGTATAAAGCCCGTCGTATCAAGCTGATCTCAAACCTGCAAGTCGTATTGATTTGTTCCTTTGTTTCCGAGCAGTATAATACCCTTTCTTCATCACCCTCGGCCAACCGAGAGAACCGTGCCGTGTCCACGAGAATCCGTCTTATCTCTTTCACAATTTGCCGGGTGAATTGAAAAGATGAGTATATATGACCTACTTGAAAGTAAAGTGGTGAATTGTCTCTAGCTTGAAGAAGGGAGAAAAAAAAAATCTTCCGGTGGTATAATTACAAAACTGAATATTCTATTACTGCTCTCTCCCTCTCGCTCTCCCTCCCTCCCTCTTTATCTCTTCGTCTCTCTCTCTCTCTCTCTCTCCATCGCTTGAAAAGTGGGGACCTTTGAAGCAAGCGTTACACAATAATCAGGCCGAAGTCTTGTAAATCATTTATTTGTTTGTTTCTGTTCTGAAATGTATCTTAAACGATTCTGTTTAAATGGCAAGGGATTTCAAAAAATCTGTAACACATGAATTAACTCTAGAGAGTTTATAGTATATGTATGAGTGCTTGATATTGTACCATATATTTGAAGAGTTTGTTTGCAAAAACCGATAAGTCCATTTTTGAAGATTTTGAAGTACGGTTCCTGTCATAAAGTACAAAATAATACCTTTAAAATGATATATTGGTCACTACATATAAAGGTACATTTTTGAAGTTATGGTCAAAAGAAGCAAAATTTTTCTTATTATTCTCTTTATTTTTCTTGACCTTTAATCGCAAATATCTCCATTTGGCAAATATGGACTTATCGGTTTTTGCAAACAAACTCTTCATTTCTATCAACCAGACCATTAAATAATCAGCCACTTTGTTGCTGTGCAATGCAACATTTTTTTACAGTTGGCGAAGATGCATTCTTGAAGATTTATGTCTCTAAACGATGTGTTGTATTTGTTATCAATCTAACATTATGCGTGTTTTGAGTGAGATATAAATTTTCTTATATAGTATATATAATACGGCATTAAAGAGAAACGAAAGTAGGCCCTACATTATTGTGTGTAAGTGTGTGGGGATGTGTGGTGCATGTGTGTGTATTACACACCAGTCACACGTTTTTCTTTCACTCTCTGTCTACGTTTCCCAAGTATGTTTTTCATTTTTTTCATTTTTCTTTTTGTAAAGCCTGTAAATCGTAAATACGCGCCCTAAGCATCCTGTATCTGTTATAGGGTAAGCGCTCCTGCATTGCTAGTGCAAAATCATTTTCGAGTATAATCCTCATCACCGTTGATGAGTTTGGCGAGTTTGTTATGCTTTAATCAGTGCTGTGGTGCCTGTCAATGATGACTGCTTGAGTAGAGAGAGGGAGAGAGCATCCCAGTGTACACAAAATATCTCAGTGCTTCTTTTATATTTCAGTCTTATTTCTGACGGCGATGAACCGTCTGGATGGCGCATCAATTCTTCACTCATGCGCGCTCAGGGAAATATAGGCGTTCTCTACATAATGCGCTCAATGCTGTTTGATCCTCCGTCTCTTCTGCTTTCATTGGTTCATCATCCTGTATAGAATTATGGCGTGTTTATACCGGTAAGCACTATTTGGGCACCCGTTCCGCTTCATCATGAATATTCATCATCTACATGTATCCGTAATACCGTGGAAATACACGATTTTTACGTTTCCCAGCAGCGTTTTTACATTTTCCGGCAAATCTGAACATTTTTCCATCTCCCGGCGAGACGTTTTAACATCCCCCGTTGATGCAATTTTTCGAGATTTTTATATTTCCCGGCGATACGTTTTTACATTCTATGGTACGTATCCAGCGTTCTGCCATTTACTAGTACAGCATCTTACTGCCTGATGAATATTCATGATGAAGCGGGACGGGTGCCCAAATAGTGTTTACCGTTTACACCAAGCACGGTACGGCAACGGGCCGGGCTTTTGCTATGGTACTCCAAAAGGAACCATGTCTGGTTCTGTTGAAAAAAAAAAATCAGTAATTCAGTACAAAACCACCGAAAACGTTATTCGTATGTCAAAATCAACAGCAACAAAATCAACAGTATTAGAAGTGTAATTTTGTAACAAAATTATTTGCGGGGAAGTGATATTGTAACAGAACTAGACATAGCAAAAACCCCGTTCCATGACCCGTGCTGGATTTGGTGTAAACGCAGCATTATAGAAGGCCTCCGATGAGCAATTTATAAGCAGCACAATGATGAGATGCATTCATTTTTGCGTTTCTCGGGATTTCTTACCAGCCTGATTAAACGTCAAGCGTGAAAGATACATGAATTGAATGGAGTATTGTCATATCAATTTGTAGTGTCGTAATTAGATGCAAATTGTGTTCCAAGAGAAATAAAAATAAAAGAAATTATAGCGAGCCAACTCAAATTAACGAATCGAACGACACCATGCTGTTTAATGAAGTCTTGATGCACTATCTGTGGAAAGGAATTCCTGGACTTGCATGTCATGGTGAGTATTCCCAATAATGTGATGCAAATATTAAATTTGCTCTGCATGAATTCAGTATAAAGAGGGAAATAAAGCAAAGATTTTGGGACACTTTTTGAGGCCCTGATATTTATCTTGTCAACCATACTTACGCGATTTTATAGCTATACAGTGTCATCCTTCAGTTGAAAGACATGAAGTTTTGAAATCTATAACTTTCCATTTATTTTATTTAGAAAAAAAAAGCCTACTGTCATGTGATCTTGTTCCACTTGATTTCTTGACAGTTGTGCCAATCTTAACACTGACCATGCAGGGTTTAGAACAGTTAATTGTGTAAACTTACTCGAATTTAAAGTTGAGTCGTTTGATGGGCGTTGGCCTTTGTACGCAATCTCCCATGAAATTCTTATTTGCTGCTGATGTAAGAATTGCGATGTCGTATGTCATATATATACTGTAAGACAAAGTAGTGTAAGTGCCATCGTGAATTGATGTACCCGTAGCGTATACTATAGCTGGTCTTTATATCTTGGCGGAGGACTCATTTGCATAGATGAAGAGAGTGGCAGCGCAGATGGTAATCATCTTGGACCGGGGATGGGGAAGGGGGGGGGGGGGTGTGAAGAAAGCCGCTTGCTGCACGGAGCAGAGCAGGCGGCAGGTTGTTGTTTCTTTCCATGACTTATAGCTGATGATGATCCCGAGATGCAGATGTCGACTGCTGGAAAACTTGATCCCTTAAACGTTTCTCCGCCATTACCCTGCGAGAGCAATCAACAACCATCCGATATAGGTGACAGGAAAACTCATCCTGGCTGTCTGTCTATGATAGATTGGGGCACCCTGTTTTCTTTCAGTCCAAGGAGAACGTGTTTCATGATATCTTATATGAGTGGGAGTATTTTTTTTTTCCAATATTTGAAAATTCGAAAATGTCATATCTGTCACAATCAGTATCAGTTGTAGTTATATCTTTAGATATGGTTGTGATACGTACAAGTGTTACGTAAACATGCAAATGAGGAGAAAAAATGACGATCAGATTTAGACGGGATTGACACATTTACACTCCTCTAATGCTGAAAGCTCACTAGCTGTATGCCAGTGCAACAACCATCTGGAAGATGAAATAAGAATTAGCACACAAATAGACAGTTTGGTGCTTATTTAGATCACCAGATATCGTCATTCTAAAAGTTGGTACCCGGATATTGGTATAATGTCTAGAAATCGCTCCCTTTTTTATTTTTAAATAGAGGTGTGTATATCCTTCTCCCCTGTATGACCTACAGAAATCGAACCACTCCACTGTAGGAAGAGCGTTTCCCGAATTATGTGTCTACCAATGCCCCAGAGCAAAACGACTTACGAAACAAAACCTGACGTAGGTTGTGAACGTCTCCCCACTGTGGCGACCTATGTTTTTGAACCTCCACACTAGTTTCGTAAAATACTATACGACTTTTGTAAAAATGTCATTTAGCGCTAAAACGTCAGGCAGATTTTAGATCAAACTCACTACACATGTACGTCTGCTGCCACCTGCCTTGGATGAACAAATTAACTTCCAAATAGATTTGGTCGCGTGCATTATCTCGAGCGTTAATTGCTACGTAAATAAAAAAAAAAAAAAAAAAAAAAAAACGTTGCCAGACCAAGTATAAAGAAACGGTTAGACTTTGGATGTGGTGGCGAGCTTTGTAAGTTTGGTTTACTATCCATGAGTTGAGTGAATGATTTCTATCGGCCAAACAATACCCCTTTCCCATGGTAGAAGTAACCTGGGAAGGGGGTAAATACCAAAAGTTTGAATCGTTCCTAAACACTGACTCTCATCAAAAGCAAATCCATTCACCTGCTAATGAAGAGTTTTAATGCAAAACAGGTAATCGTCATGTTCAAAGTTTTTAATTAAGGTCTTCATCAACTAGCATGACTAGAGGAAAAATATGATCTTTTCAATAATCCTGCACTCGCTACATAACAAGAAATAATAGGCCTATTTGAAGATGTCTTCAGAATTATCACATTTTATACCAATTTTAATATTTTTCAATGTTTTTCATCAGATTTCAGTTATCAGATATTTCCAGTTAATAAAAATGGACATATCAGTTTTTACATTTAAACTCTTCAAATACTCAAAGAATTTTGATGTCTTGAATGAGTTTACATGCATTAACCGTGCGATGTCGAGCGTCATTGGGCAAGCGGGTTGGTTGTCGGAAACGATTACCTCTGTGATGAGGTAGGCACAGACTTTGAATATTATGTTAATACGGTCAAGACTGCATTTACATTGTACCATTGCCGCGAGCACAGTGACGTTGTTCTGTGGACCAGCATTTTGAATATAGAACTAAAAAATATGTAATTGAAAACTGGTGATGGTTCGAAGAAGGGTATTCTAGTTCGGAAGGCAAAGTCGAGAATAGATTTACCATAATGGTCATCTTTAACGAGTCATCTATCTATATGAATGGTACAAGACGTACAGGTAAAGGTGTATCCATGTTTGAAATACCATGGTTGGTTGCAAGTTGCCTCAGCTCACTCATTTCGCAAGTGAGTTATTTGGAAGGCTCCCCGTCAGTTCTTTTTTTTTTTCTCAAGGATACCTTTCCTTCCCCGCCCCCATGTATGCGCACAATATGTTGTAAGATTGGTATGATTAAATAATATTTTTGGCGAGACGTTTTTCCGGAGTTGATGATGGCATTTAAAATCATAACTATGTCTCGTCAGATGTTTATATAACGAAATAGATGTTTAAATGTTTCTGTTTCTATTTTTTTCTTCTCCTTTGTTTCCAGCGTAGCGTTTTCTTTGAAGAATAAATCTCTTATGTATTTGATACTCTTTAAATTCTCCATATTTCCGATCGCGACAACTTAAATAGCGAACGTTTATCACATGGGTTTGACATCACGAGGCAGCAATCAACGCACATTCTTAAAAACAAACCTCAGTGGATCCAAGTCTCTATAGGTAGTGTGAGAAGAGATGCAAAAGACTCGAGGATAAAGTGGAAAACATCTCTGTCGTTGTTTAATTTTCTATTACACTCCTTGGGAGGAGAGTTCTGGCCGCTTAACGGTGAATTCCAGAGGCACCCTTAGTGATGTCTATTTTCCATCTTCAGGTCGAGAGCACTCCAGCCTCGTCGAGGACCGTCAGCAGGCCGCGATACCCACGCTGGCACTCGGGACCGTCTTATTAAAACGACAAGTGTTTTCCTACTCTGTGATGTGTGTGTGTTGGGGGGGGGGGGGGGGACTAGTTTTCGTACCCTGCAAGAGGGAGGGGGGCATGCGTTACAAAGTTTGCATTGGGCTGTGGACCAAGATCTAATGAAGATATTGACACCTTTGGCGATAATGAAGTCACAATCAGTGAAGTCACAATCAGTGAGATAGTGACTCAACAAGTGTAAACAAATTTCATGCCTTCATCGTGTTGTCTTTTTTATTGTTCATCTGATTGCTCCCCCACCCTCGTTATCATTCTGAGCTACTAGTCTGTGATGATATTATAAAGTCAATTGGACAGGTTTGACAGACAGATACGCGTGATAGACATTCAGATTATTGAGGTATGATTTAGAGAACGCATGTGTGATCATTCGTGAGGAAAACAGACATCAAATCTCATCAATAGATGGCACTGGGATATGTTCTCAAGTTCGGATGTGTCGTATAATATCATATCGTGTCATATAGCTGTCAATTAGTAATAGAGTGGCTGGTATACATTGTCACTCGTTATGTTCCCATCCATTTCCAGTGTGTCATATTTTTGCGTCCTTAAATTTGGTGTAGATTCTGTCTGTGCTAGAATTGTTTTTTTAATACCATAAACACAAACAGACCCTTTAAATGTCCTGTATATTTACATGTATTACTTACAGGTATATATCAAATAAGTGTTTCACACATTTGATATGTGATTATATTCTATTTTCACATTCAATCAGTAGAGAGTAGACATACAAACATAATGAACATTGTGTGTGCAATACTTCTCTGTATGTAAAGCATATACAATGTATATATATCATTGTTATTATTATTGTTATCATTATCATTATTATCATTATTTTATCAACGTAAAAAATGTATCGTATATGTAGAAATGGGGATGCATCATGAACTGCTTAAGTATATTTCGATGGTTTACAAACGGATATCTGAAAAAGGGACAAATCATTTGGCAAATCTATTAGGAAAGACATATTAAGAAGAGCAGAATTCTCACTCTAATATGAATGACACCCTGCTAGATGGATAAAACATGCAAAGCATGAGAAAAGAAAGTACATGAATAACAGAATGAATAGATATTTAATTTAACAAACAAACCTGTAATCCAATCATCCAGCCCATCTCCCAAGTAACCAGTCACTGTCCATCAGGTACTTCTCAAGGAAATTCAAAACGTATTTTTTTCGAACTTCCGGGGGTATTCTGCTTGTACATCCTCCCCTCTTTTCTCAGATGGCGAAATCGTAGACTTTTGCTGACGTAGAGACGAGATATGAATACAGTTACTTGTTTATCATTCACCGCCGAGTCTTTCCCAGTCTGAGTCTCGAAATAAAAACGAAAAAAAAAAAGGAGAAAGAAAACAAGACTTAAAAAGGCATCTTGGAAATTACATCCCCATCTGAAGCAATTTGCAGATGTTGGATCTCAGTGCATTTTTGTGAACCTCACCTGATGTAGGCCGGTTGACGTCAGTCGCGGTCTTTTTGTTAGACATTTGCATCACATACATGGTCTTCGACTTGTGATTCTTTATGTATCAAAGCAGTATTTTCATTTTTTTTTTGTATCGTTCTTGTATTAGGCATTACAAATATGTTACGGTGCATTTTCCTGTGTCACTACTCACCTTATTCTTTGGTGAAACTTCTAGGGTAATAATAAACTGATAAAGGTTAGTATATATAGTTGGATGTCATGTTAAGTCATTTTGAAACTTTTTATTGAACGATCATTATTCTTTGTAACATCTTCACACTGATTAAAATCACCGCCCTTGTTTGCTTTGAAACAAGCAAACATACAATTGGAGACAGTGCAGGTCGAAGTCATCCCCAGTTTTTTTTTTTTTTTTGTGTGTGTGTGTGTGTGTGTTGTTGGTTGCTTTGTTGTTGTTTGTTTGTTTCGTTTTTGGGGGGGAGGGGTGCTTTTACCATGTTTACACACACCGATGTCACGTTGTTCTTGCTCTTGTGTGATAATAAAGTGAATAATATTTGATTTTTTTTACACTATCCTAATGCAGATAAAATGACAAATTTTCATGATAATCAGTATAGATGATACAATAATTAAAAGGAATGTAATAGGCAGGAAGCGTTTGGTGTGTACGTATGAATTTCGTGAGTTTCTGTTTCGGGAGTGATTTTTCGCTCTCTGGTGATTCTATATAGTACAGTCTACATGGTCTATATGCTAATTGTGCGTATAGGACAAAGACATTACGCTACGTGGGGAATACGGATCAAAGGCTGAAATAGAATACAACGTAAATGGTTCTTTTATCAGATAAGAAGCCAATACCTCTTAGAATCAAGAATATTGTCAAGATTCCCGAGAAAGCACCATTTTCTGCCTAGATACAAATAAGTTCAGCAGAAAGTCAAATGTATTGTCACTGTCCCCCGCCGCCGGTGAGTAGGATATATTTATCTTGATAAATGGTTGTTTCGTTTCGCTTTCAGAATTGCGCTTCTTTTCTGCGTTTCGTGGAGAGGATTCCCGCCTAAACGTGTTCTGAATTTCTCGCTCGCTTGTAACCCTGCCCCTCGATATTGGCATCGACGTTGCATTCCGGCAAATAACTTTACGCCGGATGAAATTTCAATTTGGAGGTTGATGTCCAAGCGGGGGAGATTCTACCCGAATCGGATGGTATACGCGGTGCTTCCCAAATTTGTTTCACGCACAGGTCGTCTGTTCACTGATGACTGGTGTACTGTTTCGTCTCTGTAATGCCTTCTTTGAAAAAAAAAATGTGACGTAACACTAATTTTAAATCATGAAGCTAGTGTTGTAGCTCCATGTTTGACTTATGACTGGCGCTGTACATGAGCAGAAAGCATTCCTTTCTTTGCTTTGTTCAAGGTGGTACTTCATGTTTATCTTCTTCCAGATTTGATTTGATTTAATTTTATTTCTGCATTCCTTGTTCGTGCGAGAACACAACAGAAAGCCAATTCAACAAAGTTCCTTAGTAATATTTGCATAATGAATCACATGGATATTGTCTTAATAATACAAAAGGATTTCTAGCAGGTGTCTCTATGCATTTAATGAAAATAAGATTCCACGTACCTGCTGTTCTAAAGACAAACTAAACAAATCTAGGAGTAGCAGTAATGCAGGAGATGATTATCGTAAGAACATGCTTGACGAGGATAATGGCCTCACATAATACACATAATAATACAATCAAAGGTAGTTCGGTCGCCACTCATCGAGCAGATTCAGAGTGGGCAAGATGAGAGATGATTTGGCCAGACGAAAGTTGAGGTGTCTGTTAACTGGAACCTTCTCGAAAACAGCTTGGCCATGTAATGTCGTCATCGCAGAGTAGGACAATCCACTTGTATTTTAAGCAAGTATGAACAGATGAAAGTATTGTTATCATTTGCTATACGGACATAAATCACCATACCTACCATATCATAGTGATGATGACACAATGCACAATCGATCGCGATCGGTTCTCTTTCTTTACTTATTTTCCGGTTTCAAAATGTATAGGACTCTTCCTGGATAAATTTGTGCAGATGATTTGATATCTGGACATTCATATAGTTATAACATATTCCCTCTTCTTCTCTTTTTTTTTTGAGGGGGAGGAGGATTAGGGGATAAACCAAAACATTCAATAACTTTGATATTATTTTCCTATCTCATGACTTTTGGGGGAATAGATGATTATGACGTGGTGGTGGTAGCTATCGTGTTTAATTTGTTTTCACACCCGTCTATGCCATTAACAAATTGGTGTGGCTCTCTTACGCTGCTGCTACACAACAACTAACTATACTCTGTGGAATATTGCACTAATATAATACATGACGTATTTTCCATGCAATAAACTAAGGCTTTTCTTACTGCCTATGGAAGTTTGACGCCCATAATAATGCCTCTCTAAATTTCTACTTACAGTATATAGACATAATACAGAGATGCTTTGAGACATTACATTAGGAGCTTGGTCTCTCTGTAGGTGGCGTAATCCTCGTTTATCATATAGTAAATTCAGGATTTGGCTCGCCCTCAAAAATTGGTTTCTTAATTCATCGTTTTCATATCCACTTTCCCTGGGAGAGTTGGTGATTTGGGGAGCTCGCATGAATATCGCAATGGCTGTACCATAAAACTGGTCTTTAAATTACGACGCAAATCTTCCCCGCCGTGCTGCGGCTGGGTAAGACGTTTTCGTATGACGCCATGTGGAGTTGATATTTTGGAGTCGTCATCTTGTAATGCATCAAAACTGACACGTAGCCCATTATCTATGTGATCCCCCCCCCCCATCGCTTTTACATCCACATGCATATGAACAAATATGGATAGGGTACCATACAAAACCATCACACACACACACACACACACACACACATTTAAATTGTAATGCCATAGATTATGTTATACATTTCTGCAGGGTCTCTGTGTGTTCATTGTATGTGCATGTACGTTAGTCTAAGTATGTTGTGTGTGTGTGTGTGTGTGTGTGTGTGTGTGTGTGTGCGTGTGTGTGTACATAAAATAGGTAAACAACAAAAAGAATAAACAGAGGAGAATTAATGTAGTTTATTTGAAGTCTTTAAAAAAACCAAGGAAACAAAATCCAAGCTTGTCATTTTTCTTTATTGGCATTAGAAAGCACGTACGAAATTGCCGGGCTTAATATTTCTTTTTGTGGGAAATAGTGGAACTATACCTACGTATCACAAAGGCAGTGTAACGTAGCGTAACATTAGTATCTATCAGCTGTCTATACAGAACGTTTTTAGCACCAGAGCTGTAACAAAAACGAATACATGTAGAAAACATTCATGAAACAAAAATGTACAATTGGCTTGAAAAAACAGAAGCAACAAAACAAAGCAAAAATATCAAGGTAATTCCTGACACAGTTGACTTTCGAGGAGTTTCTTGAAACAGTCACGTGGTGTATTTTGCATGAAGTAAAGCCTTGTTTGAATAAGATTCAAGCGCTTTGGGGCAAACACCGATCACAAGTACTAGTACATTACCTGTTGTTATATCCGATGGATTTGAACAAGTATAGCGGAGTGGTTTTGATGGAGAGCGAGTGCGGTAATTATGACGAGGGTATAAGGAAAAGAAGACGGATAAGTATCTTGGCGCCTGCTTATGAAGGCACTTACATGTCCACCGGGATAAACTTTCACTGAACGCGTTCCTCGATATGAAAACAGTGTAGCTTATTGAGGAGAATGTATGATGATTACGTGTGTATTTCAATTTACGACCAAATAAGGCGAACTGCTTTGTTTCGCGACCTAGACAGTTAAGTTCATTATGATACGATATTTCATATTGATATGCCTATCATATCTTTTTAAAGTGATATTGTTTTATTCAGGACATTCATTTCACCATTCTTAGTGATTTTTTTTCTTCTGTTTGTCGGTTTACTTATCTTTTTGTAACTTGTTTTTCTCAACATAATAATGTTTCTTTTTATATTTTGCTCAAAGTTTTTCTGCTTGTCTTATGATATGCACTATACTTTTTAGCGCGTTTGACCAGTGTTTCTTTTTCGCAGTGAGTCGGGAAGTACTCGTATGAATTCGACATCGGACGGTTGTGTATAATATCGGCAGACACCATGGAGTTTTGCCGTGTATCCCAATCATAGATTAGATTTGAGAATTCATTATGGTCGGTGATATAGAGCCCGCTTCTCCTCGGCTGTTCCCGCCTTTCACTCTTTATTAGTCGTCATCCGGGCCGGCAGACGACGTCATTTTCCACAGTGAAAACTTATACTGGTGCCATTACGGCTGATTATCCGCTAAAATGCGAGTAGACATTTCTAGACTTTCCAGACTAACGAGACGCCGTCCTTTATACTACACACGTATATATATATATATATATATATATATATATATATATATATATATGCAGAAACACGCACTGTTCATTATTCTGAAGGACTTAACGGAAGTGATCGAGTTCATGCGTATAGAGAGTTCTTCCTTATCATAACTTCCCCTATACTTATTTCCTCTCATATCTTCGTAACTTTTTATGTATAGTGCATGCATTTACTCATGGATGGTGGCGCTTGATTCGAAAACAAATGTGTGCGTCTTATGATTATGATATGCTTATATACACAGGCTCAGTTTGTTAACATTAACGGTGGTCCGGTGGCCACCAAATTTCCAAAAATGTTATTTTCGTTGCCCGATCGGCTATTATACTACGATTCAAAATAGATTGTTATGTTTCCTTTTATTTCGGGTCACCAAAATTTTAAATTTAAAGATATAAGTGACCCACAGAGAAAAAAAGTTTGTGTCAAGCCTTGAATACATATACATTTATATTATACATAAATAAATAAATAAATAAAATTGGTTTGTGAGGATAGTTTGACTGAAATTCCTCCTCCAGGGCAGCCATGTAAATGCTGGCGTATGCCAGTGCCATCTTTGTACCCATGGCAGTGTCCTGTTTCTGTAGATAATACTTGATATATATATATATATATATATATATATATATATATATATTATATATGTATATATATATCTGTATGTGTGAGTATTTGCTCATTAAAAGGCAGTGACAGGTAGCACTGCCTCTGTGTGTTAATGTTGGGAATATTACCTTTGTATAGATGAATCCTACTTCAGAGCACTGTAACTTATGGCGGCCTTAACTGGGGGGGGGGGGGGTTCCGATTTGAATGATTTATGTAAAGAGCCAGGTGCGTTGGTATGTAAGTGCATAACTTATCTTTTGTTAGGCATACTTGAAGCCCCCCAGTTAGAAATTACCATAAAAAACACTACCCAAACCGAATTGGTCTATAATGTGTCAGCATTGGTCAGAGTAAGCCCATATCTACCTAAGATGTTTACATGGCCAAAACAGCAATAATAGACACATGCCCATACATGCATTGGATTTAATAACTCTCATACGAATAATGTTATTGTGGATGTAAATGTTGTTATATCATATAATGCAAAAAGTTGTACAATGCTGAATTATTTTGTACAATTCATGAACTTGAATTTAATGACAGTCGCACGCTAATACAAACACCTGCTATACCATGACCTAATCTTTCCGAGGAAGAGGACCTACCAATGACATAAAAAAACTCCAGCCACTACCAATGTCCCTATTTTAGCAATATATTCGGTAAATATACTTTTATATGTTGGCCAGTGAAAGACACCTAGTATATAATGCAGGACATTACATTTCTTTCTCTGTAGCTCTTGTTGAAGTGGTGTACGTTGTTTGTACGTGGTATCTCAGGCAAGTTTTGATGTACGCACGCTCGCTGATTGGTGCAGGTTATTGTTTGGGCACGCGCATGAATACACTTGAACGTGACGAATATTCTCAAGCATCAGCGTGTAATATCAACATCCCATCACGTACGAAAACTGTATACTTAGAGAAGCCCCCTTTTGCGGGAAAGAAAATGTCCGTTCCTTTGTACGAATCTCTCCATCTTTCCGTGAAACATTCAGCAGATCGTGTCTGAACAATGTTACCACGTTTATTAATTTTGTCAGTTAAATTAAGACGGTCGATAGATGTGAATGACCCTTGCAAAGTATAATTCTAATTCTCAAATCATGAAAGTGTTCTGCACGTGACTGTTACCCACTGTGTTTAACCCATTGTGTTCATCTTCTTCATATAAAAAGAATGGAGTTCATGTATACTTGGATGGTTCAGTGTGGTTAATTTTAGAAGCATCTTTCTCATGATACATTACGTAATGAATAAAATTATGTATGTATGTATGTATGTATGTATGTATGTATGTACATATATATATATATATATATATATATATATATATATATATATATTTCTATCAAATGATTATGGTGAATATCAATAATCATTCATGTTTTATATCATTTCATATTAAGATGTATCATGAGATATGATTTTCTAGTAGCACTACAAATTGTGAAAGAAAAAGGTATATAGACTCACATGCATTATTCATGACAGATAATTCCCGTCAAGTTTCTTATCCTGCACAAGGAACATCAAATTGAACATTGGAAGGTGTTTATGCGCTTCCGATGCGGAGTATTGTGTGCTCTTCTTTCCAATGCATATCAACGTAGATTGGGACATTATGGAGGGATGCCGCGGGACAGTTCGACGCTTCTGTTGATTCAAATCATTTCCCCCTCTCTTGCGTCGGAATCCCCCGCGGTTATTTTTTTCTCCCACCTCGCTTGAGTGTAGCCTAAACATCGCACGTGGGCTTCGTGACTCGGTTTTGTGTCGAGAGAAAAGGCGTGCATCCAAGCTGCTTTAAAGTCCCATTCTGTCTCCCAGTACTCTTAAAGGGATTGTATAGAAAGATCTTTTTTATCCTCTTGATTTGTTCTATAAAGAAGCCCAGAATGTTCCTCTTTTCGTGCAGCACAGGGTTGTAAAGAGTGCTGGTTTTCATAAAGATATTGACGATACAAATTTAGTTTCTCCATAATATATCGATATCCTTGCGTTGATAAGTATTTCAGTATAAGTATGTAATTAAGTATGATTATAAGTTTGTAATTCGTATGTCTAGCTCATATCGTTCTTTCTTTATTGTTTCCCTTTATTTGTCACATAACCATGTAAACTGTTAAGACAATTGGACATCATGAACATGGGTCGTAAATATGGTAAAGGACGAGATTTATGTGTTTTCGTGCGTATAATTATATGAAGGTATTCTTTGAGTGTATGTATGTGTGTGTGTCTGTGTGTGACCTGTGTATGTGTGCGTGTGCGTGTGTGTGTGTGTGTGTGTCTGTGTGTGTGTCTGTGTCTGTGTGTGTTTGTGTTTGTGCGTGCCTGTTATGCTGTATGTTTCTGCGGAATTTTTCTTTCTTTCTTTCTTTCTTTCTTTTATGTTGAGCACACGTCAATGGTCAGCGTTGCAAGAACGAAAATATGGATTGGCAACCGCAATGTGAGAATTATGAATAATCGATCGAACGAAATTCGTCCTTGCGCATTATTGCTCGATGGGCGCAAAACGTGAGGTCAGCCTAGGTTGTCAGAGATGTTTACTATGAAAACAAGGAGAAAAATGAAGCAAATATAAAATCTCAACGCCAGAATATGGTGGATGGACTGTGATGTCTTCTTTCTCCTTTTATTTCGGCAAATTCAACATTTCCTGTTTTATCATCTTACATTTCTAAGCAAACATTCTATTCATTGCTCAATACTATTTTATAAAGGCATACGTTCGTGGGGTTTATTGTTGCACTGAAAAGAATTGAGCTAAAGGAATTGGCGCTTTGAGTTATAGAGTCTGAAATGTATCTTAAACTCATATCTTTCAAATGTTGATCAAATTTGGTCAACATTGGTCAAGTGTAGGCTTAATGAAAATTGTCTTGCGTGAATGGGTTGTATTTATTGAGAAAAGAGGAAAGTATCGTGTTTAAATTGTAGATTATTAGGTGGAATTACGTCTCAAATTTACAGTCCACCGCTTGTGTGTAATAATGTGTATGTCTTTTTCCAACAAAGAGGCATACATCTAATGCTTACATGCAGAAATATTCCGAAAGGTTTAACGCAGACGACAATTCCAAGTGTAATAAGAAGAGACCATTTTTTTTTTCCTTGCAGTTGGATGTTTTCAAGATGAAATTATGTCACCGTTCATGAATACCAAATAATTTTCCACCATTTCACCTATTGCTGGCCATGGAAATAACACAGTCTTGATATTATTGTGTACTGTACATTTACATTCAGCCGTCTGAATAGATGATTTCGAACGTAGAATATATCACTTACACACAGTTTTGTTTGCTTATACCACAGGCGAGTGTGTGTGTGTGCGTGTGTGTGTGTGTGTGTGTGTGTGTGTGTCTGCGTGCGTGTGTGCGTGTGTGTGTGTATTTCTCTTTTTAACATAACGAATGTAAGTGTGAAATAAGATTGCTCAGCTTTTGCTTGTGGAAATATCTAAAAGTCATATACATCCAGTTAGCCGTGCGCTTTCTTTTACATTATCTCCAACTGTCCAAGGAGATAATGCACTCACTCTGTCTCTCTAGCCATTGCATACAATAGGTCCTGTGCTAATTCTTTGGCGAGTATCGTGTGGGAACAGAACATTAACCTCTACAGTAGAGATTTGCGTCTCTCTACTAACAGTACATGTATAGGGGTATTTGAACATTAATCAAAATTATATACTGCTCCATTTTAATCAACATTACATTGTGGTGAATGCCACCTCATCATAAATGGTTGTCTTAAGTAAAGGGAAAATAGGATAAAAGAAATTTGAAAACCAGTTTAGAGCAACGCACCCCACTTAGAAAAAAGTAACAGATACAATATTGTACTTGAAAGAATAACATGAAATATCAGCTCAATGTTCCCGTGAATGCTAAGCGCTTATCACTGCTTGTGCTTTACTACGTTCAAGCATGGGACCTACAGTCAATTCTACCGGGTGCATTTTTCAGCGGGCTGGATCGCAGCATTAACTTTAATCCTCGTACTCTTGCTCGTACTCGTGCGCACGGTAAACGAGGGATTTTAGCGCACGGTCGGCCACACACGCGCTTCGTCACTGTACGTCGGCCCTCGTAATCCCTGTAAGTAGCCGACGGCACTTATAGGACAGGTTCAAAAGTGTGACGAACTTGCCCAGAAGGTAAAACATGGATAATCATATTACATGTCCAGTTCATAGGAAGAAAAAAGTAACACCGTTCTTAGCTGAATGGGAAGAAATGCATTCCTGAAATAACGAGATGATGTCTTCTTTCGTTGATTTAGCAACTGTACCATACATGCTTTCCGATTGAATATTATAATTATAGCATTGTAAGAGCTATGCAGTAACTAGCGTTATCTGAGCTATGCATTCAAATTGATCAAGCGAGATATCTTAATGATATTAAGAGTAATTTATGCTGATTGCGCAATCGAGTAACTTTACAATTCCCCGTACTATTAGTTGTGGTTTCCTTCAACTGCAGTGAAATGTATAGCATCTCCTTTTGCTGACAGCGGCTTGTCTGGACTTCTTCGTTTCTACCCCCCCCCCCCCCCTTGCCGATTTCTCGACACGATCCTATAGAAGCAAGTGGCCATTACCTTTGGTCAGCTAAAGTAGGCTTAATCTGTTTATCTCACTATCTTCCTTCCCCGATCGTTGCTGATACGATCAGACAAGCCAAACAGATACATCTCAAATGTGCAAATATTTGTATGACCTTTGTTTGTGTCTCCCCTGTGATCTATTCAACATGATGTATGTAAAAAGCGTTGGCTATTCCAGTACAATTAGCAGTTGACTGAGGTTATGTACAGAAGCGATCGAGGTGTGTCGTGGTGAACACGCTGTCAGAACACATGTTTTCTCAGAAGTCTAGCAACGTTGGCCATCGCAACGTGCACCTTACAGAGTGCTTCGAGTGCCGATTGCTCCGTATAGGCCTTTCTTTGCCAATGAGTAAAATATGAACAATTTCACACATAAACCTATGGACAGGTAATAAATGTGACACACATAGAGTTATCTGATCTGTGGTACATAAGTTTAGAATGGCGAGGGAAAAATAGATTACATGAGTGTCCGTGTGTAACTATGTATTGTATGTGCCCTGGACGTATTCTCTGGGCGTGTAGGCATGTGATAGGGATGTCAACAATACCACAGGACAATGAATAACTATCATACATATATCCCGCCAAGCTTGTCGGTATACTCTCTAAAAAAATCGAGTGAAAATATTCACTCTTGAAGGAGTGAATACAAAAAAAGAGTGAATTTAGAGTGAAATTGGAGTGAATTTTGAGTGAAAATGTTCATTTTCACTAATTTCACTTTGGAGTGACCTCAGGGATCACTCGAAGATTTTGGAGTGATCCCTGAGGTCACTCTAAAACGAGTGAAAATGAACATTTTCACTCAAAATTCACTCCAATTTCACTCTAAATTCACTCTTTTTGATATTCACTCCTTCTAGAGTGAATATTTTCACTCGATTTTTTTAGAGAGTAGAAAGCATGCAACTTGTGGAATATAAAGTGACACAGAACGATTCGGAATTTTATCACCGTATGATTATCTGGTGATGAAATGTTCAATGATTTGACAAATATGAACTGATGAGCTTTAAATTACATAGGCCTACTTTCTTTCTGGTTTTCACTTCACTCCCCCTCCCCCACCGGAAATTTGTTTTGCGGCTCCTGACAGGCTTATAAGAGCATAATCAATTTGTCGTCATCTTACGTATTTTCTCATGACAAATTCTGATTTACACGTGAAGGAACTGAAAGGCGTTTATCGGTGCACATTAATATGATCGAACTTGAATGTGTCTTCTCCCGGGATGCATGCAGTTTTTGTCGCAATTGGACACATGTTATACTCCAACTTATTGTCATTTGCAAAATAATAATAATTTCATAAGATTTGAATGATCTGTATAAAGGAGAGGTTTTGTTATAGACACAATCATGCAGGGACCAAAAAAAAAAAAAAAAAAAAAAAAATCCGGAATTTCGCAGAGATTCGTCTCCGCTAGATATATTACTGTGTCTTTGAATGTGAATTTAATCGTTTGTTTTGGTTTTGGTAGGAATGACTCGCCCAACTGACAACTAGGTCCGGGAGAAAGAACGTCATCTGCACTGAAAAAAGTCATGCTAATAGTAATATTAATGTATGCAGAATCCCACGCAGAGGCAAGGGGTTA
The DNA here is from genome assembly GCF_964275005.1 of Diadema setosum. Lineage (NCBI taxonomy): Eukaryota > Metazoa > Echinodermata > Echinoidea > Diadematoida > Diadematidae > Diadema > Diadema setosum. Next base: position 5,996,793 of record NC_092686.1, read on the forward strand.
CTTGATGGGGGAGTATGCTTGATTACAGGGTCAATGGACAACTGAGACGAAGAAATTGAGCCGACGCGTCATGATATGAAAAGACTTTCGCACCAGCTATGAGGAAGTGTAAGTCGCCTCCCATCTGAAAGGCGACCCGGTGTTGATGATCTCGTTGCCTGCCTCTCTCCAACCAGCGAAAGTAAAGGACAACAGGAGAATACATAATGGAGACACATCACCGACAAGTCTTGGAGGGATGACAAGCATTTGCGATTTGAAAAAAAAAGGATAAAAAGAGGAATTGAAGGAAATAGCAAAGACAAAAAACGGACATGAAATGTGATCTTTTTTCTTTCTCCCTCACTTAAAGGAGGGATAATAAGGCGAGAGATTTTCTCTTTTCTCCACCTTTATCTAGAGTCTCTAATGGACGTGCCCATGTCACGTTCCCTAGCTGTACACGTCATGATCATTACTGTCGTTCCACGAATGTAAATGTCCCTCTTTCCATGTTTCCCCAAGAGCAAGCTTAATCAATCGGAGAGTTACGATAATATTAGCAAGGTTCTTGTCTCCTTATGTAAAGAAAAAGGTGACAATGCGAAAAAGAAAGAGCTCACAAATGATAAACGCTAAATGGAGTTCCTATCAAGTTGTTACTCGGACCCTGTCACATTGTCACCTGTTGCAAAAAAGTTGAGATCAGACATAAGTCAGAAAATGAAGCATACGTCTCTGAATACTCAATTCTGAATGGCTGATACCTGACTTAGGTTTGATTTTCTGACTTATATTTGATTGCATCTTTTTATGTAACAAGGCCCAGAATTGTGTATGTTTTTGCGTCGACAGATGTTGCATTTTTTTATCTGATGTGTTCACAAATACGCTGCATGCATTTTGCTTAAGTGTATGTGAGTGAGTGTGTATGTGTATGTGAGTGTGTGTGTGTGTGTGTGTGTGTGTGTGTGTGCGCGCGCGCGCGAGCGCTCGTGTGTTGTGTGTGCGTGTTTGTGTATATTAATCCACATGTGCGGCCTGCCACGTACATGAGCGATTTCATACGCCCTTGGTTTGATTAATTATGACACAAAATTAATCATGACAGAATCTGAATCTAATATTTGAAAGGTCTAAAGGACATTATGAATAGCCAATGATTGATCTGTCATATTGCCTGTTTGTTAACTTGGAATTTGTTGTCAATCCTTAATCATTTATCATCCATTAACATGATAACATACGCCTCCTAGGCAACGGAACCTTTTATCATTCCTTGTTGGCAAAGGCATTTATTTAGGGTTTTCTCTATTACAACCACGAGTTTTAACAGGATTTAGCATACCTAATTTTCCCCACAGACATGACCAGTGTGTTTGCATAGCACATTTTAGAAACAATTTGGTAGCATCGTGTCATTTGTCTCACACAGAAATCTTGAAAGTGTTTGACGGCATACTTTCCGAAATCACGAAGGCTTCACTGTTCTTGTTTTGCATACATTAAACTCCACTATACAGCTCAGCCAGTTAAGTTTGTCTTTTTTTGTTAGCTTGAAAGTTTCTGAAATAGTCAGTGTCTTTGTAATAACTTGTGGAGTAGAAACTGTCAAGTAGACATACGTACATGAGTTGATAAATACGTGAAGAAAGAAATAAAGACAGACAGACAGACAGACAGACAGACAGAAAGGGAGAACTGAATGCGTATATAAATATACGAATAAATAAATAATGCTAAAGTATCATGCTACGGCTTTCCCGCTGTGGTGGCAGTTCGATTTAATTTTTGAAAAGGAGGATAACAATCTCATAAACAGAATCCCAAAGGCATTCAAAGACACATTGCGCTTTCTGGTAATTAGAAACTGGAGAAAATATAAATTTTCAGCGCTACACCTGTTGGTTGATTTAGGTGGACATCTTGTCTGAGCTATCCTGATACTACAAAATGTAATCTCCAAAATTTGATATCGAAGCAACAAGGAGACTATAAGGACATCGGGAGTGGATGGCGTGTAAGTTTGGACTTTGGACTTTAAAGTGAAGTGAGTGGCATTGTTACATTTTTCTAAAGCAGGTGATGTAGATATTTTCGAGAATGCAAACGCAATCAAAAATCTTTTGTTGTCATTCTTAAGGACAGCCAGTCAGTGATAGAATCAGGATAAAATATGGTGTGATATTTACGGCGATCGGATTAACATGTCCAAAACGCTCCGTGAATCCCAAGGCTTGGTCAACGTTTTGTTAGCATGAATTCGCGTGACGTGCTTTCTAAACGGATTGAAATTCGACGCAATGACGCAATCTCAATGATATATATATATATATATATATATATATATATATATATATATATATATTACATAAAACGTGTTTCCTGTGGATATATTTTGCTGTATGAATATGATGACGTTAATGAATAGAAAGGTTAAAAAAAATATATTTCTTCTTATTTTACGAATGATTTTCACTACAATTGCCTTCGTGTGCTTATAAATGAGTGCTTCAAGTTTCTCTTAAATAACGTTTCTTCCCGAACACTTTGAGGTGGATGCGCACCAGAAAAAATCAACAACCCAGGAATGCCACCCTTTGATTAATGTGATAGAGCCGCATTCCAAGAAGACAGACCATATTGCCGTTCTTGCTTGTGACGTCAGTATCTAATTTCCATAGCGGATATTATTTTCGCTTCGGGCGTCACAAACGTCTTCTGCAGCCCCGTCGGGACATCTCCTGTCACTGGACAGCGGGTCCGGACATTAAAGGGATGGTATAGTTTTGGTTGTTGTCATTATGGAAGGTGGCTATGGTATAGTTTTGGTTGTTGTCATTATGGAAGGTGGCTCCCACCTTTTATTAGGACCATTTTGTTTTTGGATATCTCAGCCATTTCAAAACCGATTTTTATCAAATTAATTTTGAATTCCTCTTAGAATTGTACGCTCTTTCATATCTTATAAAGTGGTTTTGAATATCGGATTTGAAATGGCTCAGATATAATAATTTAAAAAAAATGGTTCGAATAAAAGGTGGGTCCCACCCTTTATTCGGACCACAATCAAAACTATGCCATCCCTTTAAAGGGATGGTACAGTTTCCCTTGAGGTGGGGCTTGAGGTTTCCAACATTTTATTGGTAATGATTTGTTGAGATAATGAGAAACCTCTTATGAAATATGAAAAGGCATACATTTCTAAGAGGAATTCAAAGTTTATTTGATGAAAATTGGTTTCGTATAATAGCAGAGATATCTAACACAAAGCGATCCTAATATAGTTAAACCGATCTTTTATTCTTTATTTTACTTTGTTTTTGTTATCTCAGCCATTTCAAAACCGATTTCATCAAATAAGCTCTGACTTTCTCTTAGAATTGCATGCTCTTTGATTATTTCACGAAGTAGTTTCTAAGTATCTCGAAAAAAGTTTAAAGCTGAACTCTAACCTCAGCCAATACTATGCCATCCCTTTAAGGGGAGAGCAGTTGTTCGATGAGAATGATTGGACTGTTTAAGGAATACATTTGTGACATAAATATGTGTAATTTATGAATATATAACGTACACATATACATGAATTATAAGTAGTGGACATTGTGTACATGTTAATTTATTCATTGTTTTATATCGTCATACATAAGATTTTTGCAAAATAGATAAAGAGCTTAATCGTATCATAGAGTGCCTAGTTTTGGACAATGTAATATGCAAAAGAAAATTCTGATAATCCTAACGTTGAACTGATTACAAGAATCAAGCGACTTTAAATATCTACATTAAAAAAAATAAAATGTGTGTAGATTATCGAAGATGATGCATAATGTTTGATGCAAAACAAAACTTAGTGTGATTAGTGGCGACTTTGCATAATGTTTTGACCTCCTGTCATTCAGCAGCTAGGATACGTAAATGATATCATATTTTCACATATCTTGAGGGCTATGTGAGTCATAAGTCGAGAGTCAAAAGCTAGAGAGTTGGTGATTCACTGATCAACATGGTAGTCTTTTCTTCGTGACGTCATATTAGAGACCCCGTGACGGCTACAATGACGAATCCATTCGATGTCTCGCTACTTCTTCTCCTGCTTGCCCGTTGGCATTGGTGATGATGATGATGGGGCAGACATTATATACTGACTTGCAAATCTTTCAAGGGAGTTTGACTGACTCTTTATTTGGGTAACGGTGATGCTGGATAATTGTAACAGTGACGTGTCAAAAGATTCCAAAAGGGTTTAAAAATTGCTTCTCAGCTTCTTGCGATGCTGTTCACGTTTTTTCGCAGTTAATCTCCATCTTTTAAGCTGTATAATCAATCGATATAGCATTCTTTCATGTCATGCATGTGCAGGGTGAGGGTTTGTTTTTTTTTTTCTTTCGTCTATCAAGTTACGTGACTGGTTTTTAACCAATACCGTATGTGATCCATATTTTTGCTATATAGGGAATGTTGAGCTAACTCTTTGGCTTCGAGTGGTCAAGGCATGGTTAACCTAAGTCGAAATCCCGCATTGGTGATGACATGATGACGTTCTTCCATTGCTATTTGGCGCACTCGCCTAGACGTTTTCCCATCATTCATTGTATATTGCTGTCAAAGAAAACAAAAAGACTTTTGCCGATAAACTATTCAGTCTAAGAACAATGGTCATTACACTGTTTATGTTTCATAAGCATTCATTACTCATTTTAGCGTCGTTTTACGTGATGATGTTCAAAGTATTTTGCAGTTGAAGTGATTAGACCGTCTGCTCAAAATTCATCAGAACATTAGCTACTGAACAGTAGGCCTACGTTACCAAATTGCATTGGACTCACGGTAACTTTCTCAATATTCCCTCGAAATATGACAGCAACAAGACAAGTAAGCTCTTGTTGGTGAACCATGTATATGGTTTAGAATTCTTCCAGTGCATAACGACGAATTTGATCGCAAAGATATTTCTCCTCGAGCGCTCGCCACAGGAAGTAGACGAAGATGATCAGGAGCAGTTTTGATGCAAGGACAGATGCAAGTATGATGACAGAGGATAATTGCTGTATATGGATATCTATCTCGGGCTTGTTCAGCATGGCAATTTTAGTAATTGTTCACATTTGATTTTCTTTTTCTTTGAGAAAATGATGTGGCAACTCGTGATGTGAAGAACGATTTATATGTGAATTCGCCTATTGCGAAGATGCCTGAAGTATGCCGTATACTATCTAGATTGCTGCCGCAGATGTAGTTGTACATTTATTTATTGTTGTCTAGTATTATGCTGGTGAATACTGCGGGATTCTTTAAGTATAGAAGCTGAGAACACCTCTGAAAAACATCAACCGCTTTTTCCCCTTGGGAGTGTCTCCTGATCTTTTCGATGGGTGTAGAAGGTGATTTCATAGGAGAGGCAAAGAGGTCGTAGTCAACTCCTTCACTGAGCTTTACACCTGTACCACGCTAAGTGTCAGGTGACGGTCACGTGCCGACACAGCGCTTCGGTGGCATATTGGCCAGTTACAGTTCGCTCGTGAGTTACTAAAGCTCACATAAAGTACCAAAAAGGTGAGAACATTCTCGAAAATCAGCCACTAATACTGTCAAGCGAGCTTACTTAACCTAATCGACATGTATATAAATCAATGATGCAGATATGACATAACAGTAATTAGGTTTAAAAAAAAAAATAATGATTTATCATCTTTATTTCAGGGTCTGAGTCAATTAAAAAAATACTCTGTATCTGTTTGTCTTTTTAGTCTGATTTTTATTCGATTTCTTAAAATGACCTAAACATGGTGCAGAATTACACTTCATGTTCGCTGTAAGAAAAAAAAAAAAAGGTGCAATGAGGACAAAAGCCTTGCCTGAGGTCATTGGGAGTCACGTGATGTTCTTGCTTAGACTGCTTTCGCTGTAGTCGACTTTGGCAGGTGTATCCGGAGCTTAAAAGGAATTATCGATCAGGGTACATACTAACCAGTACAGCTTTATAATGGTATCACGTTTCGCATTAGAATGCATGCCTATTACAATGTCAACATCCCATACCTTCATAACTATCCTCATACCACTTTGAGGATTTGAAAACTATCTGTGTGTTTTGTTTTGATTCTTTTTTTTCCTCAAATGCCTAAATTTTTCAGAGTATGACAAAGAAAAAACGATGCACGTGTATCTTCATTTTACATATTACATTACATTCATCAACAGTCTTACTATGTTTGGGGTTGTTTTTTTTTTTTTCAGGACAAGTTTTATAATAACATACTATCAAGAGTTGTTTTCGCTTTAAGTCCCCCAAATCCTATATATTATGTTGCAAGTTAGAAATTGCCGATGCCAACACTTTTTTTTTTTATTCCTTTGGTTTTTTTTTCTCTCTCTTCTCCAGCCACTAGAGCTGCTAAGTTTTTCTTCTTTCATTGATTTATATATCAACTGCGTTCAGTTGTGGTTATTCAAGTGAAATTGTCGAATAGAAAGTACAATGAAATGCGCTTTAGATCTGTGTGCCATTTACCACCTGTGGACACTTATGAAGTATCCTTATTTTATCTATTTATCAATATAAAAACATATCTTTGTCAGAAAAACAAATGCAGTTCCTTCAATTATTCTACCGCGTATGATAACCACTACTAGCCAGCTATGTATTGATGCCCTGATTTCTGACTGCTCTTGAATGTTTTCAGGGTTACGTGTTCTGTTTTTTTGGTTGTTTGTTTGTTTGCTTTTTTTTTTTTGTCGTTTGGCGTATCTCTTAATTTGCATGAAGACGAGAGCGTTCGTGTGCATCGATAATCGTGAGCACAGGAAATAGTCGATGCACTCATTGAAATAATTTGTGTCTCCTCCGAAACTACACTCACTCAACCGTGGCTGCGGAAACAGGTAATTTCGTTTGGAATGTCAGTGCACTCCAAATTGCGCGCACACGAACCTCTGATCGACATGCGCAGCCTAGATGCCCAGTACATTCTGTATCCGCGAAGTTTGCCTCCCCTACTCGCAAAAACCAATTCGAGAAGCAGTACCTGATCCGCCTCGGAGGATCGAGTACTTAAGTGGAATAATTTGCATTGCAATCTCGTTTGCGGTTAGGTCGGGAAAAGTCATGCATGTTTATCCCTCTGCGAGTAATATCGGTGGCACGGCACACAAGACAGTAGGCACCCACCCCACACACCCACACACACCCACAACACACAGTACACACAGCACAAACGTATGCTGATACACACATAATCACACAAACAAACAAACATACATACATACATACATACATACATACATACATACGTACGTACAAATACGACTGACTCACATTTTTAAGGTCCTGTAGAGAAACAACTATTCAAAACAATGAGATGATTATGTGCACACGCGTATAATATCAAACACAAAATACACAAACGCACAAGGGGAAGGACGGGATTTGATGTGATGTGAATAGTATACTGTTAGTTTACTACTGATACACGGGGTGTGAAGGTACTAAGTGCATTGGAAGTGGATATGATATGAGTATTCTTATAAAGAGTATTTCCACGTCTATTTAGTCTTTAAAAAATGAAACCAAGAAGATATCATCAGACTTCCTACCTGTCATCACCTAATGATAAGACACAGTGTGTGAGGGAAGGAAAAAAGAAAAAAAAATCTTCAAGTAATCGATTTCGTTAATAGCAAGAGAAATTTAATGAGGTTGTCTTTAATCTCGGTCTATTCCTGACACCTGCCATCTTCCGCACAGACAAGTGACGTTTAGCAGTATGCGTGTTTGTGTTTGCTTCTTTATGTTACTTGTTAGGAAGGACTTTATTTCTGTATGTGATGCACGTCTAAACAAAAAAAAAAGAAGACATTGTCATATAAATCAACAGCAAAACGAAACAAATGTAAAGAAGTATTTACATGGCAATCAATCAATCAATATTTACCTCAAGACAAAAATATATGAATAAGGAAGAACATAATATAGATAGTGAAATATAACAGCTAGGAAATGCAGATTATCACCATGTTGAGCGTTGCTTTAAGAAGGCTAGCCGACAGTGTAACGTGCTACTATGAGTTCTTCAAGGTTTTAACGATTTTATCTTGGACTTTGTGATTTCATGGCGCTGTATTGATGGTAAACACCGCAGGACTAAACTGTGCATTTTGATCGCAGGGATAAGCCTCAACTTCTTCATCACCATCATTAACATCATCCAAGCTGTAGGCCTCATAAAACACCTAACGACCGAATTCTTCTCGACGTGATCATTTGTTTTCTCCCTCTTTATTTATTCTGAGAAGATATTTTTGTCTCGTCTTCTCCCATCAACATATCAAGTAGTCTGCACATGATGATGTGATATGGTATCCTCTCACAATTTTCTCATACCCCCTCCCGAGTAAACGCAATAATCGTATAAAGTCGGGGATTGGATTCGGGCTTCTCTTATGGCATCCGTTCCACTAGGTTGCGGACCATTTCCCGGGGCATTTCACAGCTTCATGGAGGTCGCGGGCGATGTTCCCATTCGGAGTGACTTATTGTGACGTGCCTTCTCTTTTAGAGTGATTTTCGTGGAAATATGCTGTGAAATTAAGTTTGTATTTTGGTGTTCGTGTCCAATATATAGCAAAACTGAAAATAAAATCAACAACATAAAAACCTAAATTGAATAAAAAAATGACGTATTAATAAATAATAATTTCTGGCTGAGTTTATACGCGAAGTATAGTAGTATTCAATTTGAATATTATGCTATACTTATTATTTATAAGGGAAAAAAGATGCAGACAGATGAATGATAAAGGTAAACGGTTGAGTTATATTGATTCAGTAAAAATAGTAACGATAGTACCTGTTCTTATAGTACCTTTTGTAAAGAGTCCCTTAGGAATTTTGGAGCAGTTAAAAGTTAGTCGGAAAAGAAAGAGAAAAATTGTATAGGCACAACAGTGAAAATTTTATCATAATCTGGTCAGAATTAGTAAAGCTATGAACTTGTGAAGTTTCGCTTATTTTCACAAAACATTTCTTGAGCAGTTAATATGAATGTGCAAAAGAGTGAACTGATGATGTCATATCACATGGTCTTGCAACTTGTCATCAAGACCTTGTCATATATACATGTAGTTTACTCACAGAATCTTGAACTTTCCAGTTTATGTTCAAACGCCGTTATGTCTTACATTTTAAAAACCTATATGTCTGACTAATCATTAATTTAAAGTTGTTCAGCCAGGAATAACATTGCATTGTACACATTTCATCAGGTTTTTTGTTTGTTTTTAATGTATACGATCAATGGAAAATTGTGTGGTGATGACATCAGCTCAGTCATTTGCATATTCATATCAACTGTTCGAGAACTGAGTGGAAGAATTTTGCGAAACTCACGATTTCATAACTTCGCTCATTTTTATATTATTTCAGTAGTCAACACACCTACCAACAAAAATGACATTTTGTAAAATGTGTATTATTTTCTTTGAGAGGTTAAAGACGACTTCCATGGGACGTTTTAAGATGAAATGATAACATACAATTGTAATTACTTGGGTGAAACGCCACAAAAACGTCGTCACATGGCATTTACTTTTCCTGTGGACTGGATGTTATGGTGGCTATATTTACCACATAAAACAGTAATTTACCACGTTAAGATTTTCTTGTGTGGTTGTATGTGTGTGTTTGGGGGATATTTTCATCAAATAGATCAGGCGTATATGTACACATGCACGTAACATTCACCGACAATGATGAAAAAAGATAAAATAAAATGCATATTCTACGTGCATGTACATTATAGATTATACAAATATATGAATAGTTAGTGACTTGAAAACTACCGCTTCTTCTTTTCATATACGCTCACCATCCTAACTCCGAAGAATAAGGAGGGAATGATATTAGACGAATGTTTACCAAAAAAAAAAAAAGAATAATGATTGTATATTAATGATGCGAGCATATAGTGGCTTCATACCTTTGATTGCCCTGACAAGAGGCTTGGGGTTGCGAAGCTATTGATTATCTATCGCAATGGTTTTGTATAATAGTCTCACACCAGTGCATAAAATTGACCTTTTCATCCCGTATATCACTGCATGGAAGCAAGGAGATATTGATTCATTGATGGAACTAGCAAATAGATGAATGAAACCCGAGTAGAGTTTGATGACATATTCTTGATTCTGGTGATGAGGTTGAGTTTCATCACAGCGTTCATCGCAATTGTCATCTTGACACATTTGCCGTCATAGTTACAAAAGGAATAAATTTGTTTCACAAAACATGTGCAAGCTTATGAGAGAAAGAAAAAATGTTGAGTACCTCAAAGATGTAAAAACATTTTAGTTTACATTAAAAAGCAGACATGAAACACTTTAAATCTTTCGTGAACATTATAGCTGTATAATATATTTACATACATAAATCATAAATCGTAATGCACGTCTAAATATACGCGATCAGGAAGCTAAAAAACCATACATAAAGAAAACTCTCGTAATGTGAATTTAAAAATTATCTAGCGATTTTTAGTAAATAAGGTGAGCACTCGGATAAAAGTCATCAAAAACAACAATAATGCAAGAGTCAAATCTATGATTACTATATACTATACGGTGCTATATAATCAATCCACTGGCTCAGAACACTCAAACGAAACGAGTCAATTGGGCAGAATGAGGGAAAATTCCCTCATGATGTAGACATGAATTATAGTTTGGATATGAACTAGAGTTTCGCTCCTATCCGCGTGCGATTACAGCTCATGTGACTGATGTATTGGACGTCAAGGACCTTCTCGCGGCGGCATGAAAGCAACTCCTCGAAGTGACGATGGACAGGGGAAACCCCCATTCCCACATTGTTGTGGTCTGTTATAGTAATACAGTCCATGGATGAAAGCCACTGTCAGACAATATACCGGTACTCGTTTCTGTACAAGTGCTATCGCAGAGAACAAGGTTTCTCACCCATGAGCAGACTTAATTGATAAAAATGCGTATCGATACTAATACAGTGTACATTGATGTTCATTGTCCTGCTTCATATTATCGCATTTTTTGTTGTGATCAACAGTAAGCAATGGGATACGCAGTAAACACTTACAGAATTTAGATAGATTTGCATAGAATCACAGTTCTGCAAAATTGCTCACGTGCCCCATATGCATATCTTTAGATGAGGCAGACATGGGCTGAGACGATGAAGGGATCATGGTATGGCCTTACAAGTTGGGGGAAAAAAAGGAAATCCACTAACTTTCCTGTTTGATCATGGAAATAAAAGCGTCTAGTAGAGTGAGATTGCCGGTGTTCAAACTCCACAATGACAAATTGTTAGCAGTCTTCTCCTTAATGTCCTTTTTTTATTTTGATTTGATTTGTTTTATTTCTGCATTCAATCAAATATAATTCAAATACAAATTTCTAAAAATACAAAGACAAAGAATAGCAAGTGCAGTGAAATAAATCGATAACAGTATACGAATAGATACACATATAGGTGATTGCATTGAGCAGTGTATATACACAAACATGAAATAAAATATACAGTATTTTTCAGTAAATAACAGACATCATTGAAATGCAGGAGACCACCATCGTAAGCGATTAAGCTTGAAATGGGTGGAGGCCTCACTCCTTATCATCATCATCATCAGCCTCACGATATTATCATTATTTTGTAATAGTAATAGTATGTAGAAATAGTAGTAGCAGTAGTGATGGTGGTGGTAATTTTACTTATTATTACAATTGATAATCATGATAATATTGCTGTTATCACTATCACTTACCTCAATATTATCATCGTAATCTTTATCACTACTGCTACTAAATAGTACAACTATTAATACATACTACCTGTACTTACTATAACTCTGTTATATGGTAGTTCCTTTTTTTTTTCAGCTGTCGGAACCCTCTTGTTGTTTTTCTGAATATCATGATAGAAATGGGCATTTCCCCCTCCCCCCCCCTCCAAAAAAAAAAACCCAAACAAACAAACAACAACAACAACAACAAAACAAAACAAAACCAAAAAACAATGTGGGCGCCTTTACGCAGCTTATAATGTATAGACATTACATCACTCACAGGACTCTGATAGTGGAACCTGTTGCGGCGAGGCGCCCTTACCAGAAACCAGGCAGCAGGTTTAACCGTAGATGGCGACATTTCATTACCAGGAGCAGTCAACAATGAGTGATCGTTAATCTGATGCCGTGATAGCCTCACAGACAAAACGTCATTCAAGTTTTATCTTAATTTGATATTCTATATATTCATTCATTAATTTGTTCATGTGTTGTTTATTTCTCGATTTTCTATTCACTCAATCGTTAATTCAGGTTTTGTTTATCAAATATTGTATACACTCATTCATTCATTTGTATATGTATCATTTATTTATCAAATTACTTATTTCGTTTTCGTTTATTTATTTTCATGTTCAACAAAAGAATATAAGTGTACAAAACATGTCATGCAAAAAAAAAAAGCAATATGCATATTCTACATATATCGAAATATAATGAAAACACACGATAATCGTTCAGCCTAGATGCAGTGAAATGTTTCAATGCATTCCTTTATTATTATTTTTTTTTATTCACTATTTATTTTCAACTTTTCCTGAGCAAATGCTTCGTGGGTCTACATTTTGTTAATTGCAACATAAAAAAGTGAATTTCAGCAAATTTGACAGGAGTCCTCTCAAACATTTATTGACACAATGAATAATGTATCCCTAAAACCCGATATGTACACGGAGCAAGAAACCGTCCGAGTCAGGCTGATAAATCACGCCTCCGACTGCCCTTAATTTCTGCTTCCTTCATATCTTATCATTATTTTCTCTCTCCCTCTCTTCTCTTCTCTCTCTCTCTCTCTCTCTCTCTCTCCCTCTTTTTCTCCAAACTCCTTCCTTTCCTTTTTTTTTTGCCCTCGTAAACTTGTTTTTGAAACATCTTACTCAATTCAGCGTTCCCCCTAATTTTCCCCCCTTGTATCTAATTTGTTATAACGCCATATAGGTTCTTTTCATTACCATGTTTCCATCACATTCAGACATTGTAAAAAAGGTTACTAAGTAAATTGTTTACTGGCCAGGTTTTCTTGCCTTTTGGCCTCTTGAAACACGTCATCGGTAAATTCTGTATGATTACCAGTTCGTGTTCTAATTCTTTCCGGTCATTCTTATTTCATATGAAACATTGTAATATTTGTTCGATTTCGCAAACTTTTTAAACCCATCTGGTTTTCATGTGATTTAAGTTTTTTAGGAACCTCCATCAGATCAATGACATGATATCATGTATGTCACTACTGTTTGTTTTTTGTTTGTTTTTTGTTTCTTCAATATAATTTCATATGTTGATCAAAATTCTTTTCAGTAATATCACAGAATATATCCATATTATACAGATTGCAATGTACATGATTCGAAGAAACAAAATAAATGTGTTACATTAATTCCATTCACGAAATGTACTTTTATGATATTACCAAATTTGCAAATAATTAACTGAGAAAATATGCAGAAGATTTTGCACTTGCACAACAGTTTTTACCGGATATACCCCTTTTTATGTGTGATAAAATATATTTGAAATGAGAGGAAGGATAGAAGAGGAGGGAGAGAAAGAGAGAGAGAGAGAGAGAGAGAGAGGGGGGGGGGGTACCGAAAAGGGTTACCATAATAATCATCATAATTATGACTAAAAAGTTCTCCATACTATAGTATTGGTATAAAGACTCAGCCTGTAGCCATGCAGCTCGTGTGAAGTGTATTGCTAGCACCTGTTGCCATCAATCAGCCCCAATTTCTTTGACATTTACTTTTGTTACACTCCATTACAACTATCTCGAATTATCAAATGCCTTTCCATACTATTGAGTCCGATTTGCATGTATTAGTTGTTGCTATATACGGCAAGTCTCGGACACGCTCTATTGTTGACAGAAATAACCTTAATCACACAGGTGGGGATAGAATTTAGATTTGATAGTACACCTATGCAATCTTTAATAGGCAAGTCTACTATAGCAGTGTAATCAAGTTTATGAATTACTTTACCTGCGAGTACCTATACAGTAGGCCTATACAGGTCATTCCATCCACCTGTATACTCATTTCATATCGATACGTAGAATGTATTTCGATTGTGTTAGATATTGCTATGTCGGGTAGCACCGAGACAAGGCTCAGACAAGCTTGCAAAAAATGGGAAATATCTGTGTTATAGAAAGATACACATACATTTCTAATGTATTATGGCAAACTGGCTCATTTCGTCGTGGTGCCGAATATGATATGAGCGATACCGTTGGGTGCACGTCACGAGACCGACACCCACGAGTCATACAGCCCACGAGTCATAGAACTCACGAGTCATACAGCCCATTAGTTATACAGCTCAAGAGTCATACAGCCCATGAGTTCGACACTAACTGACTAAGGCCCATGAGACCGACACATTAAGCTCCGAGTTGTATCTGTCGAACTCTTGGGCTGTTTTTACCCAGTGTGGGCTTTATTTGCGTAGTGTCGAATTTGAGGGCTGTATGACTCGTGAGCTGTATGACTCATGAACCTTTTTTTCAATGTCGAACTCCTGGGCTGTATGACTCGTGGGTGTCGGTCTTGTGGGATGACCCCATACCATTCACGTTTTTGCAAGAATAAAAATTAATAAGCATACAACTGGAGACTCCGTTTGATATACATGATTGCGTGTTAGTCAGGGTTATTCGTTTGCTTGTTTTTATATTTGTTTGTGTTTTTAGGGGAGGAGAAGGAAGAAGTTGGCTGTATTGTCACGAGTCTGCTCGGTTTTTTTTTTTTTTTTTTCAAGTGAAATATCTTCTCTAACTGCACGTAGTCGTAATCAATTCTTCAACAAGATTCGTCTCAACTGAATGATAGTGCTTGAAAGATTTATTATAATTCATCATTGCAATATCTTCCCCACCAATATTTTTGTTTTTTCCATGACGATGGTACTGCCGAAGGTGCCTGTGCTGTCTTTTCGACTTATTCAAGTGATTTCCTTGCGAGTGAGGGAAAGAGAAGTAGCAACCTCCTGTTATGATGCTTTGTAACCGTCATGACAATTAGCCTCACGTGACAGGCATATCATATTACGCATTGATATGAGAAGTATAAACTGAGTGCCGTTGAGGGCCCTCGGCAAGTATTCAAAGTGGTCTACGATTTCACTCGTAATATACATCTACCTTCTACCTGTTTTCTATATCTTCGATAGATGCTTTGCTTACTTCTTACTCATTCCCCCTCCCATATTTTCCCCCGTCCCTCTTCGGATCATCCCGGTCCCTCTTTCCATGCGAGAACACACAATTCTTTTTTTTTTTCTCCGAGTAAAGATGTTTTTCCTTTTTCCTCGACTGACATAAAAAGAAGACACGTCCTTTCTCCTTCATTGTTACTGCTTTTCTCTCTCCCTTCGTCTGTCTTTTTTCTCTTCCTTCCCCTAATTTCTAGAGCAATTTTACCTCGGGTACCATCATTATTTGTTGGGAACGTGCAATTCGAGTCATTTGCAGGTTTTCTGGCGCACATCTAATTAGCCGCGATGAACACGAAACGCACAGTCTGATCACATAAAGAGACAGGCGGGCCGCGAGAGCGGGGGAGAGCGCGAACGGCCCATGCTCGACAGTCAGCTGACAGTAAGACAACGGCCAGCGCACAGCAGCCAGTATTTGGATGTCATTGCATTTGCCTATAGATTTTATGCTTTTCTCTTCGCCACGCAATTTCATCCCTCATTTTCGGACGAAGCGTATCATCATTACCGTCGTATTCGACTCGGTCGGCGGGCGGTTGTTCGCACAACAGGTCCTGATCAATCAACCACCGCCTCGCACGCCATGTTTTGCTGCAAGATATCGCTAAAATCGAAGAGGAAGACGTCGGATGGCGAGTACATCACCCCCTCCGAATCCGACACCTTCGCAGGTAAGAATTATTGGCGACGTCGCCGTCGAATTGGTTATAGCACCCTGTCTGTGAACGTTTCCTTTTGATTTGAGTGGATGTTGGAGAATTTGGCGTTTTCGCTTACATCACGTCTTGTTCCTTCCATCGGGAAGAAACACAGTTTAACACTATATTTACAAATGCCAGCAAAATCGTCATCATCATCATCATCATTATCATCATCATCATCATCATCATCTTCATATCTTCAACATCATTATCATAATTGCCATCATCATCATCATCGTCATCATTATAGCACTGTCATCATCATCACCACATCTTTCTTTTATAGCGACGCCACTGAATCTCATCCTGATGAAGACATAGTTGCAAAAAGAAGGAGGCAAGGACGGTTAAGAGAGAGGGAGAGAAAGGGGGAGGGGGAGGGGGAGGAGGGGAGGCAAGAGAAAAAAAAAACGAATCACAAGCGAGTGAAGAAGGGAAAGGAGGTTATGGCTGATTAAGCCTATTCTACAGCGCTTTGCAATGCGACGCAGCAGAATAATCAGCTGATCCTGTGTAACGGTTCAGCGCGGACGCCGGTGATTTACGCAACCAAACTCTGCACGGTATAGAAGTAATGGTGGAATCGCAAACTACCGAGTGCTGTCCCGAGTATTATATATAAAATATATATATCATATATCATATAAATATTTCATATAGTCCAATTTGCATCTGTCTGTTGAGGTCCATAGAGATCAATAGTATGATTCTGAGTTGGTAGTTTCTTTTTCCTACAGCGCCACTGATGACATAATACCGGTACGTATCCTCTTAATGACTCAAAAGCAACATAATGATAGAGTTCACGCATCAATAATGAATATTACTATTCTACACCATTTGTCGCGTTGGGTTTGATAAATAGAATAGATTACAGGGGCGGATCCAGGATTTTTTTATCTTTATTAAGAGGGGGCACCTTTACAAAATTAAAGGGGGCGCATCCCCCACACACTTTTTTCCCTTCTTATTTCTCTTGTTTTTAAAAAAAAAAAAAAAAAAATAAGGTGGGGCGCTCGCCCGATGCGCCCCTGCCTGCTGGATCCGCCACTGGCATGACTGGATTAAACAAACAAAATGGTTGAGTTGATATCGTGATTGTGCACGCAGCTTAGGATATAATGGATTGTACTATTGCAACATTGCAACTGTGATTTGTAGCAACCACATAATGTACAAATTGTATGCAAATTAGGTGAGTTGATGACGGTGAGACTTCGTACATGAAAGTCGGTAAGGCTTCATGATATGTGAGTCTCTCACTGCACACAAGTCTAAAGTAAGTATTTGTATGCTTAAGTAAATCGTTATATATATATATACCACACACATACATGTATATATATAATATATACATCACTTATCATATGTATACATATCACTTCTTTACTTTTCTTTTTCTTTTTTACATTCCTTGACGTCTATATTCCCTACTTCATAAATTGTCTTTCCTTTCAATTGTAAATATCAAGTAAGAATTTATCTCATATCAGCATCTTGGAATCTACACCATACAAGCAATGCTTCTATGCAGATTCCTCATATTTCACAATGTTCAATTGTCTTAACTACTGTATTTGACAATTCACCCATGCGATTTTTTTTTTTTTTTGTTTATGGTTTATTTGTTGAAACGTGGAATGTGGAACAACAAAAGCAAGCGAAGTTTTTGTGAAAATAATGCTGAAATTGTGAAATCTCCAAACACTTTAAAGTTCCATCTTGAAATTTTTGGTATTCTGTTCATCTTGTATCATTATTCTTATAGGCCCTATGTCCCAACTTGAACATTCAATTTTTTCAATTCAATTCAATGTATTCATTTCATAAGATCACATTAAAAACATTCACAGAGATGTGTAAGTCAAAGGAGGAAATCACGCAAAAGCCTGGGGCTTGGAAATGGAGATTTCCTTTACAGTTTAGTTTAAAATCACAATTTTTAATAAAACATACGTCAAAATGTACCTAAAGATAGAACTAGATTCAGAGGACTATACAGGATTAACAATACATTGAGACAACACGAAACAAAACGACTGAATTAATACAATACAATACAATACAATACAATACAATACAATACAATACAATACAATACAATACAATACAATACAATACAATGTAAAACAAAACAAAAAACATGCAGGATAATTGTCAAAAGTTTGTATGATAATGATTGCACAATTTCTGAAAAGGGAATGTACTTTGAGAAAACGAACTTTTAATGCATACATAGCAGTAAATGGCACTGGCTTGGCTGAAATTTCATTATTCATTAACGATTGCCAATCTATTTCCCTTTTTGTCAGTGTAAATTAATTCTTCCTGTGTATATTGATATTGTTTGAAGCAATCGCAAAACATGTTACGCTCCACTTCTTAAATAAGTCCATCATTAGATAAAGCGAATTAAAACCTTTCCGGTGATGACTTTTTACGTAACAAGAAATATTCTTCTGGTGTTGAATGAAAATATCCCACATTTTCCTATTATTTTCTTTGTTTTGTAGCAGCGTTAATCCTTAATATTGTATCTCAATTCAAAAAGAATAAAGTTAACTCGTTTTGCAAACTCATATTATGTGTACGATGTCAGCGATAGTTTGATGAAATTACTCTTGCTCACAGTTGTTTTATTTCGTTTTTGTTTCTTTTGTATTTAGGTAGTTATCACCATGATGACAGGTGTCAAATATTGCCTCATTAATCATGCTAGATTTTAAGAATATCATCCAGTCTGGGTACTACGGGAAATCTTAATACATCAAGCAGTTTCGCCTTCACAAAATGTCTGAGCCACTGCGTATTTTTGATAAAAGGGGAAGCTCTCCCAAATATACATATAAATTGAGTGGATGCAGCAGTGTTCATAGAATTAACACATCAGTGAAGTTTAAGAAAAGTAATCAAACTTGTTCAAAAATTATGATTTCTTCTTTTTTTAAAGTTTCGGTGCCGTCAACGCATCCCATGACATCAAGACGTCACGGCCCCAACAACGGTATACAGAAACTGAAAAGAGAATTCCCTAAGATCTTATATTTCTGTCATAATGAAAGAGCAATTGACTTACTTTTTTCACAAAGCAGTGGGGAATGATATATATCCGTAATCAGAAACAAGTGACAGGAATATGTCATTTTACACAACTAAATCTTGTTGAACTCTCTCTCTCTCTCTAATATATATATATATATATATATATATATATATATATATATATATATATATATATACATAATATATATATATATATATATATATTATGTAGTGTTGTTCTGCAGTGATGTCAAGAACTTTTGAAGTCTTGTCATCCGGCAATGGCTTTATTGAAATTATTCATAACTTTTGAACGGTAACGTCCGATTTTCCTCAAACTTCGCTGATGTGTTCTATTCTTATTGTTGCATTCCCTCAATTTACATATATATATATATTTTTTTTTTTTGGGGGGGGGGGGGGACGTTCCCTTAAATTGTTTGGAGGAAGAAGGTAAATATTTAGTATTTGACTGAAGTATTAGTTCTAGAGACAATGAGGCTGCGCGTAGGATGTATTAGCGACGTTAAAACTTCAATAAGGTTGCAGAGAGGTGGTATCCAAACAGCACTCCCCTTCTTAATAAGGTTGCAGAGAGGTGGTATCCAAACAGCACTCCCCTTCTTTCACATATTGCTGAAGTAGGGTCATAAATCGAAAAAAAATAAACATATAGCGACTGTTAAACAGTAGCACCTCTGTGCAGTCCAAAAGTTTAATCCTCCCCGACACGTTACAAATTCTTACTATTATAAAAACCTATAATTCTAATTACAAAGCAGTTGAGAAATTCCGCACGATTCATGTGACCGTTAATAAGAGGACCGTTTTGAATTCTACCCAGAACGCCATCCTATGGCATACTGACAAATTAAGCTTTCTCGCTAGTTCGGTAGGTCTATATTTCCAGTTACATAGCTTTCCTCTTTTTTTTCTTCTTTTTAGATTAATTTCATACACAAATCTTTGCCCAGGAGGCATTTTTTTTTCTTTCCATGCAATATTTGATAAGACACTATTTTGGTCCTGTTTTCTCGAGTAGCACATGAAGAACAAGAACAACTGCATGCAGAACCATGAAGCTCTTCGTGAAAACAACATCAATGTGCATAAAATATGCTATAAATATGCTATAAATTCCTTCCAGCTTCGATCTCATTATGCAACACAACTTCTCATGCGCGCGAGTCTTCTGCACGCGTCACGTGACATAACGCACTGGCAGAAACCCGATACTTCAAGCGCCACCGACATATAACAAGTGATGCAGTCATGCAAATATGGAGAAGGTTCTTGCCGTCACCAGGTCGATGCAAAGCCCACCACACCTTCTGTGTGCCTTAGGACGCCATTTTATTATGCACGAGAGGTTTAAAGGGAGAGTTTGGCTTTCATAGAATCAATGAAACACAAGCAATATAGCCTCGTGTGGAACTATGTTTCAGTCAACAAGGCATCTCATTTGCACTTGAATAAGTTTTTGCCCCAATTGGTACCGGGTAAGTTTTCATTGTCAGTTTGGAGATCACCCCCCCCCCCCCCTCCTCCCCAAATCAGTGTTATTTAGGGTACGCACATACTCATTCCCTCCTTTTGAAAGCACCCCCTATCTTCGGGGTGCCAAATTTTCTGAAACCCCTTTCGCAGGCTTTTCTTGCCTTGAAGACCATGACTCTAAATCCGGGACACTGCTCAATGCATGCCCCTGTCTCAGGTGAGTTCTCATTCCAACCCTCTATCATTATATCTCAAGACTGAGTAATCCCCATACCACCTCATCTCAGTTAAGCTGTCATTACAATAACTTAAGAGAGATTTGTGTATGTTGCGTGTGTGTGTGTGTGTGTGTGTGTGTGTGTGTGTGCAAAATTGGATCTTAGACCTTAAAGTCATCATGACATGAACTTTAATTTATTTCTTTATGATTTTTCAAGACACCTTTTAACCCCTTTTTAAATTTCTCAGAAATCCAAATACACAGTGAGAAAAAAAAAAAAAACTCTTAAAAAAAATATCTGAATGAAAACTCGGACTTCTAAAAGTTTAGCCCTTTTCCGGAGATTTTGGGAACACGCATGCGGTCCTTCCAACCATGGAGTGAAGGGGACCACAAATCCTCAAGTTCGTCACGCTCACCGCATCATCTTTATGTTGGAGAAAGGTACTAGCGAGCAGATGGCATTGATTAAAGTCATTTGATCCGCACGAATTCAGGAAGAAAGTTAAAAAAAAAAAGATTCAATATCAGAATCAGTTCTACATTTCACAATTAATTTTTGACAATATTTATTCTGCAACCAAAACAAATAATGAGTAACATTGAACTAAAATGAAACAGAGTTCTGTAATGTACTGTAACACGTGTAATGAACAGCATAAATATCTTGGGATTAAAAGATGTAGAGATTATAATCAGAGGGAAATATTTCTGTGTAGGCCTACAAACCAAATGCAGAGTCTAGCGGGATATAACATCATCACCCAATGATTTGCATACATTTGATTGCGACTGACATACCGTGATTACCATTTCCTGAAAGCACATAAAGTTTTTCATAGTTCCCTATCTACTTTGCAAAAAAAAAAAAAGAATTTGCAAAGGTTCTTTTATTGTTTTTGTTTTGTCTGTTTTTGTTGTTGTTGTTTGTTTTTTGGCTGAGTGCCCGGTTTTCACGTAACTTCAACCATTCGATGTGATTGATATTCTATATATGTATTAAAACAAGGTTTAAGACGGGGTGACATCTCACTTAACCTGCTGAAGACTATGGTCATCAGTATACTCGGGCAGATGTCTTTGGAAAATGCGTGTTATAGCAAAATCGGGTTTGTCCTCTCCGAAGAACAAGACAATAGAGATAAAAAGTGCCTTGCCTGTACTGGTGCAGTATACACCGCATTGTTTGCGCCAACTGGCGATCTGACCCTGACTAGTCAAAAGTTAGTAGGCTGAAGAGAAAGAATAAAGTCTTACACACACAACAGTAAGAATTTGATCAAAATTAGATAAAAAAAGAAGTGATATTGTGGAGTTTCGCTGATTTTCACAAAACAGTTCTTGAACAATTATTATTATTATTATTATTATTATTATTATTATTATTATTATTATTATTATTATTATTATTATTATTGTTATTATTATTATCATCATTATCATTATTGTTATCATTATTTTCATTATTATCATCATTATTGTTATTGTTATTATTATTATTATTTTTATTATTATTATTATCATTATTATTATTACTATCATCATCATTATTATTATATGACTGTGCAAGTTATGTAGTGGGCTGATAATGTCATCTTCTCACAATTTGCCATAGACATTGTACATAAAATCTTGAAATTTCCTCCTTTTTTTTGGGGGGGGGGGAGGTCATACGCAATTATGCCCAGTCTCAAAAACATCAGACCGATCATTAGTTTAAAATTATTCAGCTAGGAATAACGTTATGTCTTGCACTTTCATTGTTAGTAACAAAAAATTGAATTTTCGTCAATATTTTTACACGATCAATGGAACATTGTTAGGTGATGACATCATCAGCTAATTTATTTGCATATTCATACTAACTGCTCAAGTTTATTTGTTGTTGTTGTTGTTTTTTGTAAAATAAGTGATTGAAAAAATGATGACTCCTTTACTTTTAATCCGATATGATCATATTGTCACTGTTGTGTTTGTAAAATCTTACTCATTCTTTTCAGACTAAATGATTATTAACTGGTCCGGAATTTGAGAGTCTGAAAGTGACGTATCCTCAAGAGGATTTCTTAGCACGTCGCTCTTATGTGGAACACTCATTTTCAACTACTTATAGCAAACAACTTGTTCAGAGAAGTGTTCAAAACAAAGAATGAGTGACAGAGACAGAGACGTACAGACGTACAGACAAACAGACAGACACACACACACACACACAAAGAGAGACAAGGGCATGGTTGTTCCTAGCGCACATGAACTTTAGTGTCTAGCTTGGAATTACACAAAAACTATAGAGGCAATGAACACGATCAAGGTTATCTCTTCGTCATCACAGACGGTTGACATTTTACTTGTAGGCCTACACTTATCTTAAAATCTTAACTAAGTGTGGGTCTGCGTAACTAAGTTGACCGATTTGTTGGTGGCCACATTGTTCATTCTTTGACGTCTAAACTTAATTAAGAAAATTTGATGAAGAGAAAGGGTTTGTTTGTCGATTTACTCCCTCCCTCTCTTTCTCTCTCTCATCTTGATCGGGAACTTACACTCGGGAGAGACCGTTGAAATGTCAGGAATAATGATAAAGGAAAGGGAGAATAACCACAATTACTGCGGGCATCGGTTTTTAAGGCCACATCGCTCATTTGCAAACCCGTGCAATTCCCATCAAATTTCAGCTCCACCGTACACGTCATCTTGGCGTCAGTATTTGTGCGTGGAATTCTACAAGTTTACATAAATTTTCCCCTCGGTGATATTTTCTTTCTTGCTGTTTTTGTTTTTTTTTTTTCTTATTCTCCTTCTTCACCCCTTCCTCTCATCGCTAGCTGTTACTCAATCTCTTGTTCCTTACTGTGATACCCTAAGTGATCCATCCTCAAATCGTCACCAACACTCCGTGTCCTCTCATGTTTTGTACCATCTTATAACCCGAGGGAAGCTAACTAACACTATGTTCGTGATTGTGACACAGTGTAAGTCCTGCCCCTTTCCACTTTTTTTTCCGTTCGTGACGACGTCCGTCTATCATTCTATTCCAAAACACAGCAGGCTTGAGTTCAGCTCAAACTATATCCACCTGTCAACATGGAATAAGATATGAGAGAATGTTTGGAGTAATTCTTGTTTATCATCTCCGAATGCTATTGTCATACATACTGGCTCATAATTACCCCCATACACCCCCTCCAACCCTCAAGTTTCCCACTGTCTTCCGTATCCCTCCTCACCAACATTCTCTATGTGGTGAACGTATAAAGAGGAATACGTAAACCCTTGGCATGAAGGCATACTAGAGTTGAATAGATTTATTATGACTGATGACTTTTATTCGATGGGATTTAGTTGCGAAATAATAGACAAAGGTGTCTTTCCATATGCATGAACCAACTACAGAGCTGTGAGGTGGAGACACTGTAGCCTTGTGTAATGTATTATCACTATATCACAATGTCCAGTTGCGTAAATATGCGGCT
Source organism: Diadema setosum (assembly GCF_964275005.1). Lineage (NCBI taxonomy): Eukaryota > Metazoa > Echinodermata > Echinoidea > Diadematoida > Diadematidae > Diadema > Diadema setosum. Next base: position 6,021,016 of record NC_092686.1, read on the forward strand.
TTTGGATTTCACAACGTTTCTGTTGTGTTACATTTTGATAAAACTTGCACTTGTTGGACTAAACTTCAATTATTAAATTTAGTTTATATCATGAATACAACATGATATATCGTGTAAGAAAAATGAATGCAGGAATGCAAGAGAATAACATGGAATCAAAATGATTTTTCCCGTTTGGCGCATGCAGTGGTAAACCGTTTAGCGCATAGGTAAACACAAATCATTAGTGTCAATAGTTATCATGGCAACCTATGAATAGCTTGGTGTCTTGAGAACAAGAGTGGAAAAAAAGCCATATATTTGTTCGTTGATTAGATGAAATCATAGTTTTAATCTCAAAAAGTTCGTCCACTAAATCTTCTTTATATTATGCAGTATACCCGAGATGTTTTCCATGTCTATGATTTGTGTGTGTGTGTGCGAGAGAGAGAGAGAGAGAGAGAGAAAGAGAGGGAGAGGGAGAGAGAGAGAGAAGGGGGTGAGAGAGTCTAAAGTTGTTTCAAGGGCAAGAAACATGTCGGACAATCACTGTATACATGTATTACGCTGGTCATCTATACACATCTTATTTTTTTACCAATTGCATCAACTTTGAGAGACATGCTTTATTCTATGAAGCAAAATGGCAGATTATGTCTGAAGATTATGTACTGTTTACCACTGAGAGTAGTGATTTAAAAATGTTCGAGATATCACATTGATGTATGTGTAGGTCAGTTGTATCACAAAACATCCTACCATATAGAAATGTCGCAATAAAGCCTAAAATATAAGGAGATATCACTTTTTTTTCTCAGTAAACCATAACTGTATCAGACGGTTTAGTCTAGAAACATTTCTATTATAACTATTTTTCACATTTTGTATATTTAATAGTACTTAACACTTACTGTACTGATTTAAATTTTTACATTGGTTGTTTCTATCCCTACTCACATTTCAGAAATATTTTGAAGCCACAATGCTGGGTTTTTGTTTCATCTGCTAATGGTAAATAATACCTTTAAGAATAGGGTATGGGTCTCATGGAAGGCCACTGCAAAGCTATCGTTCCCAAGGAGCTAGGGGATCAGGTACTTAGTTTTCTTCGTCTCCCATCACATGTTAATGAGTCATAATTTGCTGTGTGATAACTGGGTCTTTATGAATTAAGCAGAATCTTGATACTCGCTGAGTCTTTCTATATTTTTCTTAGGGTTTGTAAAGCAGAATTCTCGTAGCAGTGTTAAGTCTATAAAGGTAAATGTACAGAGACGCACTTGAAATTATTCTGCGTCATTCCGTCATCTGTTGGTGTCTATTAAACTGTGCATGAGGGAAATGTATTTCGATGCATTAACGCTTTCGTACCCGAAGGCAAGACTGCTGCGTATAATAGCAGGGGATTTCGAAGCAGTGGCCCTCAGGGGGGTTAATTGCGAGGTGATTTTTGTTATATCAATCTACTGCAGATCAGACCATCGGTATAATGCGCAACACAAATCGCATGCCATCTCTGCTGTTCCATCCCTTTAAAGACGAGTTCAAAAGATTGTTATATTGCTGGTGCTCCTCTTCTCTTGCTCGACCATACGTCACAATGCTTGTGTTAGTGATAAGACAAATCATCTGGAAAAAATGTTGTCTCAGGACTTTCATATAAGCCATTGATTACACGTGAGTCTGAATGTCACAGATAAAGCAGTATTCAATGACGTAATGGCTTTACCTTGGACGCGCCACACTCTGCTCGATGCACAAAAAACGGCAAAAAAACTCATTCGCTCGTAGGCGGACGAGTTGGTCGGGAGTTGTTGTTCTTGTTGGGCTTCTGAATGCTGCTGTAAGTAATTTGAAAGGGAGAAAACTACACCCAAAGCGGTGTTTTCTATGCACAAACCTCATGTTTTGACAGGAAATTCATCATTTATTCAGCTGATGGTAATGAAAGCAAAAATGCTGATCCATCAGGAGATGAATATATGAGATGATGGCTCGTCGGGCAATAACTTATTTTACGATAATATTCCAGAAAATTGGAAACGAGAGTTTATATTCTGATTATACTTGTACAGATAATATTACTTGCACCATCCCTTAAGTTAATGATATACTCTCATTTGATCATTTTCGGTAATAACTATAGGAACACATAGATATTAGGATATATAATATCCATTCATAATACAAAGCGCAGTTACATAGTGTGTAAAAAACCTGTTTTCTTTTTATTTACTTCTTCTTCTGCGAGTGCCCTAAACCCTAGACCAGGGATTTGGCTCCATTTTCTTTCAATATGCTCAAGATTTGCTGTAACTTGTTGACATTGCCGTTTTCTTTAAAACTTGGTCGGTTTAGTGTGAAAGGTTTGAACGTGACTGTGACAAGTGTGTGACAAAGCAAGCGCGTAGATTAGAGCTGGCGACGGAACAGGGGATACCGTCATTATACTGTCATATGTTCCGGCTATGTCTTGTCTGTCTTAAAGGGATACTCACCTCCACGTTCAAATTTTGTTTTTAAATGTCTGTGTGAGGTATTTTACATAATCGAAAAATTAATCAAGCAGACAGAAGTCTCTTATTGAAGCTCAGTAGAGTAAGTTCAGTTCAGTTCAGTTCAGTTGAAATTTATTTCGTGTTTTTTTCACAATGAAATGATATAAAAACATAAATCTCGCTTTCTTCAGTGACAAAAGCTATGCATGTAAATTTATACAGAGAAAAATTACAGTAAGGATACGTTACATACATTATGGTTGGTGAAGTAACGAAAGTGAAATAAATGTCAATATGAATTGTGTGAAAAAAAAAAACCAACAACGAAGTATATAAGCAACTGTGCAGTAGAAATGTGCCTTATTTTCATTACCATTTTAATTGTATAGACTACTAGCATGTAGGTTGCCCTTGGAATGACTCTTATTAATTAATGCTACGGTTGGTTCAAGAAGGCTCTGACAAGTAGACTGTAACCAGACCAACAGAACGGGAAAATGATATATAAATTAATATACATGTATATAATGGAAACAAACAAAGGGAAAACTGACCAGAAACAAATGGTAAATAGTGAAAACTTTGAGCAAAGAAAATCCCGATGGAAATCAATTTTCTTTGCTCAGTTTTCACTAAATATACATTTATTATACATACATATTTATCTATATCTATCTATCTATATATATATATATATAATAATCTATATACATTTGGTTAAAAAACAGATACAAATCGAGGAAGTGCCAGAATTCGAATACGCTGGATATTTTCACGCAGCAGTGATCTGTCAAGTTTACACATGTAAATCAGATGAGAAGATGACGTTATGACGTCATAGGTCTCACATCCTCCTATACAAGACTAGTATCTCTTCACTTTAAAGTCATTTAAGTAATGGGAATCGAAGTATAGATTATATTACATGATTTGCACACAAGCTCATTTTATTCAGTTCTTAATACTCAGTTCAGTTCATTTTTTTAGTTTCATATTTCTCATAACGGGTGACAACATGAGCACAAATAGATTGATTGATTTGTTGATTACTAGACGGATATTATACATGTAGGTAGCTATAGATAGTAATCATGAATGACAAGAACAAAATACATCATAGGGTTGTACATAGATGGAATAATGATTTCGAGCAGTACGTATGTACATGTATATAAAGACACACGCTCATATACATTTATATATATATATATATATATATATATATATATATATATATATATATGTGTGTGTGTGTGTGTGTGTGTGTGTGTGTGTGCATCGACACAAACTAGTGTGAATAAGTAGGTCTACATAATGAGTATAACTCGTACATCTTACAAAAGCTATTGTCTGTTTGCATCATGAAATGCATGAAACTACGGGCGTACAACGGTGCATCATTATTTTGCAGCAGTGATCGATGGAACGATTGTAGGGTTTCAGAACAATATGGCTTCACTCTTTCCCATGAAATATAGTTCTGAAGTGTACAACTACGTGGAGTTATTAATCCTTCTTTTTTTGCCGTGGGGGGGGGGGGCGAGTGCCTTGTATATGTTGACAAGTAACTCGCTTTCAGTATACTTTGATAGATTTCTTGCACGCGCGTTATATGTATTATATATATATATATATATGTATATATATATATATATATATATATATATATATATATATATATATATATATATATGAAGAGTTTGTTTGCAAAAACCGATAAGTCCATATTTGCCAAATGGAGATATTTGCGATTAAAGGTCAAGAAAAATAAAGAGAATAATAAGAATTTTTTTGCTTCTTTAGACCATAACTTCAAAAATTTACCTTTATATGTAGTGACCAATATATCATTTAAAAGGTATTATTTTGTACTTTATGACAGAGATCTTACTTCAAAATCTTCAAAAATGGACTTATCGGTTTTTGCAAACAAACTCTTCATATATATATATATATATATACACTCTAAAAAGACCCGAGTCAGAACTGACCCGGAACTGGGTCCGTTGGGGTCATACACCGTTCCGGGTCAGAAATGACTTGGAATTTGGTCATGAAGACCCCGAATGGGGTCATCTTTACCCGATTCATGACTCTGAATGGGTCATATTTGACCACATTCCTTGTCATTTCTGACCCGGAACGGTGTATGACCCCAACGGACCCAGTTCCGGGTCAGTTCTGACTCGGATGTTTTAAGAGTGTATATATATATATATATATATATATATATATATATACACACACGACGAGTGAAGTCGTCCTTTAATTGCTTATGGCCATGAAACCGAACGCGGTCGTTTCAAGCAGACCTACCCGACTACCATGGCAACAAAATCCAAAATTTTCCCATCGTTCATGTTAATGTTGAGATAATGGAAGGGGGCTTTTTTTTGCGGTGTTTTTTCTTTTGTATCCCTGCAATATATTTGGTATCATATCTATGTTCTATTCATTTTTGGAAACATAATATTATACTTCGAGTTGTGTTATTCTTTATTCTGCTAATGATGTGAGCAATTTGATTGCTTTTTACCATAGTGTAATTGATGTTCAGGTGTATATCTTATCGTTTTGATTAGATTCGTTTTTGTCTTTTGTGTTTTAGACCAAATTTATATTCTACAGCAACCTAAGGATAACATAATTGATGTTCAATGAATATAAATTTTTCCTAGATCGCCTGTACAAACGTCATAATGACGACGGCGATCCACGTCCGACAAGCTTTGCTTTTTAGTGGATCACTATTTTCCATAATCGAATTTATTTTCCGCTCGCCCACGTAGTATTTGTACAGTGTTCCTCTTTATTATTGTACATATATGTTGTTCTATAATTTGTCTCGTATATTACATGAATCTTTTGCAAGCGTTTGAACAATATCATTTAATGACATGTATACATTGTACTATGTTTTTGATTTTCGTTGATTGGGAATAAACTATGATTGATTGATTGATTGATTGATTGATTGATTGATGATTTTCATAGTTCACATCAATTTGTTATCATCATTGTTGTAGTCGTAAATATTTATGTTGTTATGGTGATGATGATTATTATCATTACTATCATCATCATCATTATAATCATCGTTATTATTGTTATCATCATTATTGTTATTTCTATTATTATTATCATCATCATCATCAGAAGAGATATTATTATCGTCACAGTAAAAGATGGTAACTACCAACACAAAGTAAAGAAGTGGTATATTATTCTCAATTTGCTGAAGTCATGTAACCAATATATCATTATCTGGGACACTATCAATGGACTTATTGCCGAGATTCGAAAATTGCCTGATAAAAGATTTAAGGGATAAAAATCAATTCCTAGTTGTTGAATACTCGGAGACTGAACCCCCCCCCCCAACACACACTGAAGTCATGCACATAGTCTGCCGAAACAAGCAATCTTTAAAAAGAAACCGTGTCAGGGGAATCATTTACGAAACGAGAACATTTTTAAATGTTTTTTAAAACTGATTAATAAATGAAATTGAGGAATATTATAGTAGGATTTATTCATATATATTGTACTTGAAAATAATAATAAGAAATGGTGATATGTCATAGTCTTATAGTGCTCTCAGTGGATTGCACAAAACCGTCAATTGAAATCTATATGGCAAGGTAAGTCAAACCAAAACAACCAAACACCGAGCACAGAGATTAGCTCTCATGCAGGACTTTGTTACAAATTAATTAATAACACGCACAAGGCAAGGGATCAGTGCCAGCAGTCTGGAAACTTTACCCCCGGGGATATCGATTAGGCGTTCATATCATCTCCGATTAGAGGGAATTTGTGCACCTTTTCAGGTGTTTTTCTCTCTTTTTTATGTTGTTCATGACTCTTTTTTGATTTCCTTAAACCCCTTAAGAGAGTTTCAAATCGCAGTGAAAGAAACTCACCGTTGCCGCTCGACTTGCAGTTAATCAGTGAACACCGCCCGATGTTCTCCACACAACTTCGCGCGCATCTGAAATGAGAACCTCACCTCATGTAAAATGTGCATGATGGGTCAGAATCGATGATAACATGAGAGCCTCTCCCTAAGAAATTACATAACCCATTAAGTCGGCGGGATAATTTTTGATCATCTTGTCAACATAAAATCATAGAGCTACACAGCTCCGTGATTAATTTGCCATCTGCGAATTTCACTGCGTATATTTTATACCACCACATGAAACAATAATGAAGAATAGTGAAAAATCGTAATCAAAGGATACAGCACCAAATAAAAAAAAATGTGGGTCTGGGTCTGTGTGGAATTTAGAAAAATTGATAAACATTATTATTAATCGTGATATTCAACATATGCGTCACTATAGATGAATTATAATGTATGAAGACCTTCCCTTATCCTGCACTCAGAGCCGATGAATTTAGAAATTAAGGGGGAAAATGAACTATAAACTTATAAATCTTCATTCTTGTTTCCACATCTGAAGTCTTTATAAATCGGAGGAGAAATTCGCCAATTTCTTCAACACATTCGATATTATAAATCTACGTCAACGGATCGTCCATGACATGTTGACTTGGTAGCTAAAACATTATATATATATATTATTTATGATGCATAGGTTGTCCCCTCAAACACACACTGTAATAGTAAAAGAGAGATAAAGAGGGACAGACAGACAGACAGACTGAGGAGAGACAGAGAGACAGAAATTGGAGATCAACTCCATTGCTAAAGATGATTTTATACCTTTAAAACTTGACCGTCCTGCATGTCACGAAAATGACTTTATATACTTCCTCATCCTAATTATTGCGATGAGGTCTTGCTGCAGCAGTGTCAGAAAATATGATGAAAAGTTTCATTTAATGGAGACGTCAAATATTTACCCGAGTGTTATCTTTTGTTTTGATAGCTTATATGGTTAAAAAAAAAACCCTGAGAGTCAGTTTAAAGAGAGAGGGAACACCTAATAGGCTCAAGCCAATAATCAAATTTTGATGATTTGATTAGGGTCTGAGAACGTTCATATTAGTCCTTAACGTGGCAGAATATTGTTAGAGTGATGAACTGCCTCTATAACTCACCAAGAGTATCCGCAAGGCAACGGTTAAATCAAATTACTCATCTCAACAACATTTGGGAATGCAAAAAAAAAAAAGGACTCCCTTCTTTTATCCTTGAAACTACCCCCTCCCCCTCGAAATGATTATGTATATCTATACTTTATACTTTGATTATGCCAAACTTTTGTTGAAAACAAGCATGCTCTCAGAGCTTTTTAAAGCACGTGCAAGTATGAGGGAAATGGAGAATGTCGTATGTAAAATAATATTTCATTTTATCATTGTATCCGGAAGAATATGGTCAACAAAAACGTATATTTAGACTGCCATTGTCGCGTCTGTCCACAGAATGTTTGTGTTCATATTCAATAAAGCATCACAAAAGCTAATTTAAAGTGCATTATATCTCTCCATCGTTCACGGCGTGGTGAAATATATCTAAAGCTACTTATCATATCTTATTACTATCCAGCTTAAGCCAGTTCAACTCAAGAACTCAACTCAAATTGTCTCAACTCGACTCAATTCAACTCAACTCAACTCGTATGCCAATTGAACAAAGAACTCAACTCAAATCGCCTCAACCCGACTCAATTCAATTCAGTAAGCCAATTGAATGAAATAACTCAACTCAAATCGCCTCATTTCAACTCAACTCAACTCGTAAGCCAATTGAACAAAAGAACTCAACTCAAATCGCCTCAACTCGACTCAATTTAACTCAACTCAACTTGTAAGCCAATTGAACAAAAGAACTCAACTCAAATCGCCTCAACCCGACTCAATTCAACTCAACTCGACTCGTGCTCTTGTCACAGTTCCCATCAGAGCAATAACCTGATTCTTGTGTAGCAGCAGGACTGGTTATGTAAAACAAGTTTAGAGGACACAAGACTTTCATACAAGGAATTACGACGAGTCTTAGCTCTTCAAACGTCCACACTGAAGAAAATCGCTCATAATCATTCATCATCATTGTAATAACTTAAAATTCCTGAACTCTCTTATCTCGTGTCCGAATTTGATGAAACTTTTACCATTCTGTTTGACTTCGTACTCACTACATCTTTCAAAGCCCAGCTGAACATGGTGTGGTAATGCACGGCAAATATATGGGGAAGGAGACTTACAAATCAATACGGCGCGTATTCACATTTTGCTCGTAAGCTGGGAAATTAAATGCGTTGCTTTCAAACAAGCTGTAAAACCCAGGGTTTCATACTCCAAGACTTTTGAGTACCGTTGAGACGTTCTGCTTGTATTGGTGCCATTCGTATTGACGGTGCCGTTGTCAAGGTGATTCCTATGTCAAACCTTCCTATATGATGATGTCATCATCATATCACATAGCAATAGTCTCATTTCCAGACCCAAGGTTTTCCAGAGGAAGGGGTCAACTGAAGGCACACAGGCACTACCAGTTGAAAATGATATCAGCACATTAATTCAACCGGTAAAAGAGCCCTGCCTCGATTGTTTCAAAGCGTATTCAGCGCGCAGTGTGATCGGGGTCGATGAAAAATAAATCAAAATGCTAATGTGAAATGCTTCACGAAAGTCCTGGCTGGCTGCTCGCGGGAGACACCCGAAACTACTCGTGTTTGGTTACCCCCGGGTAATGTATTCTCAGGTGATAAACGTAAATGCTCATCGCGGGTCCTCAAAACTGGCGCCTTTTTTACAAGCGAAAATTGAAAAGCGGAAAGACACGCTTGCTCTCTCACGAAGTTTTTCCCTTCCTCTATTTCTTCCTTCCTTCATTCCCTCTTTTCACTCCTTCCTTTTCTCTTTTCTCAGGCTCAAGGAGTGATATTTGCCCGGATAGTCATGACAGTAAACTCCATTATTGTGACCCGAAAAGGAGAAATAGTATAAACGCGAGTCGTTGTCGTTATATTTTCCGGCGAACTGTAACGCATGTCATCGTAGAGGGCTCTTTGTCCCGTTCGACCTTGTGTGGTTGCAGCTGACTCCCTGGAGATTATGTGCTTTCATAGTATATCGCAATGACATAACTGAATACCGGTGTATGAGTTCATGACGGCTGTTATATTTTCATGTGTGTTGCAGTTGCTGGTTGTTCATGTGTGTTGAAATTGCGAGTGCGTGTGTGCGTTTGGGTGTGAACATGGTTGCAAAAACAACATGCTTTTTAGCTCCGCTACTCTTCCATTTTTGTTTGGTCGTTAGTTTTTCTTTGCCGTTTTGATTTACACGTTACTCACAGAATAATGATGATGAACAATGATTTTATTCTCTGAATTTCTAGTAATAGATGCCAATCAACTTGCTATAGCAATAACTGTAATATAATAATAATAATGATGATGATGATGATGATGTAGATGATGATGATGATAATAATAATAATAATAATAATAATGATGATAATAATAATAATAATAATAATAATAATAATAATAATAATAATAATAATAATATTAATAATAATAATAATGATAATAATATTAATAATAATAATAATAATAATAATGATAATAGTAATAATGATAAATGATAATAACAATGATATAGATGATTTTATTCAACAGAACAATTTTTAATGATATCAAGTGAAAGCACTGATAATGATATGTATTTTCATCCGCATTATTGCAATTACCACCACTGATGATCACTTTTAATATCATTATCATTGTCATTGTCCTATTAAACCAGTAGGCCTATCGTCATCCCTGTCGTCATCATAGCTGAAAAAGAGCGTAGCCCATGTACGGGACCATCCGTCTTTCTTATGCAAATGCCCAAAGATTAGTCACGGTCTCAGTGACACCATGGAGCTACCATGGTGACACCACCTCCTTGCAATCATTATATACATCTCGAGAGGCGTGGTGCGGCAAAATCGGTCGAGCAGCTCAGCCACACCTTGTGCAGGCATCTGCAGGGGTTACCTTGAATGACCTCAGTTATCGAAATTTGATGAAATCATGTGTAAACTTGGTTGAACTATAGCCGTTATTTATGACCCTTTCTCAGAGAAGAGATTCCTTGCATGAGAGGTACAAAATCGCGCTTGCTTTACAATGTTCTAAGCTGTCTATTATTAATTTTGTTCTCTCTGTCTCGCTGGGTTCTGCTTTGACGACGTGTGTGTTTTCCTGTCATTCCTCTTATATTTGAATGAAAAGAGTTCAATGAATATCGATGTTTATGCATCTTATTTCCGCAATTTTGCTTATTTTCTTTGTGTTTTTCTACGTAACAAATGTCATTCTGTCATTCAGAAATCAACTGCAGCTGTGAGATGTTTAATCACAATGATCTTTAAAAGGCGGAAAATATTCGCGCGCTCCCTTTCCGTACCTCCTTCATACAGAGACAGAAATGGTTGACTTCTCCACATGCAGTCTATTAATGTGATTGCAACCAACGAATTCATATCAGCAAAGAGAGTATCAAGCGGGTGAAGACCATTATCATAAAGCTTTGGATTCGTGTATAATATATAGATGTAACGATGATTGCACTCCACAACGTAATACTCATGCACCTCTGATACAGTTGACAGTCTAATGTACAATCCGAGCAGTGTTTGGAAGTAATTAGGCTCGTAGAAATCGACCGCTGCATCTGAGGTCCGATTGACTAAATGTAAATAACAAATCGTGAGGGACTGTATCATCGGTCAAGGAAGACAAATTGCCCTTGCCCGTCTATGGCTGTTTTTTTTTTTTTTTTCCTTCTAGCAAAGGCCTCTTCACCACCTGAGAAACTATGCATGGATGGGTAAAGGCTCACTAATATTTCCATATTTTGATGGAGTTTTTTTTTTTTTTTTTTCTGACTTAACTTACAGCTAATTGAGTTCGATGCATTTTGAATGCTTAAAATCGAGGTTCAAGGCATTCTGTTGCTGTGTCTCCGGTTATAATAGCGTTCTTGTGCAATAACATTTTCCCATATAAAAAAGCATACATAAGATTTGAAAATATGCTGAAATCAGACTTTAAACGCATGACAAATGATAAATTTCACAATTTCAGCCTTCATGGCATGTTCCACATTGTTATATCTTTGTGTGTCGGGTCTGTAGTGTTATGAATCAGAACTTCAGTTTGAGAACATAATAAGACCTGTTCCACATTGTTATATCTTTGTGTGTCGGGTCTGTAGTTATGAATCAGAACTTCAGTTTGAGAACAGTACTCGTGAATCAATTTCCCATAGCAGGTTATACTGCTGCGTAAAAAGATCGGAGTGCCATATTTCCAAAAATTCATCATTTTCAGAATAATAGCCTAGTATTTTTATGACGTTAAAAGCTTTATATCTTCTTCCACATTCCTATTGGACAGAATGGGATACACTACATGGTTATCAAAATCACACCTCAACTCAAATTCCATGCATATAAGCCGATATATAACTTCATGATAGATTGGGTCAATGACAAACGTCCTTTAAACTTTACCAACATAGAAAGAACTTTAACACTTTCCTCTGCATGATTTTCATTGAAATCACTGCAGTCGAGTGAACTGAGTCGTTCGATACAATAACATAGAAGGGCCTATAGCAGGGAACTGCAAACATAGATGTAAAATTTGTCATAATCCGAAACAGGACTGTAAAACCCCAAATTAGTCATGGACAAGTTGTTGGGTTTTTTCTCCTCTATACAAGCTATAGTTGTTGTTGTTGTTGTTTTTTTTTTGTGTGTGTGCTTTTTTTTTTGTTGCATGATTCATGTTGTTCTTATTATGGATAACCAAATAATAAGCAGCAATAGTTGATCAGGTTTTCCTCTCCTAATGATGTGTGAGTATACACTTAAGAATATAGAATATTCTAAACCTATGACGACTTTTAACGTGTATGACATGCGTGAGTGTAAACGTGTGTGTGTTGTGCCAGGGAGGTGGGAAGACACCTCCCTGGGCCCCACTTTATAAAAGATTGTTATGTATAGGATAGCAACTCTTGCTGCTGGAATAGCAACTTCCAATAGCAACAGCCAATCAGGAAGCTGGATTCTCGTCGTTACCATGACAACTGCCATTCCAGCAAGAGTTGCCATCGTATCAACTTTTTATGAAATGGCGCCCAAGTTGTACGTTGTGTTTTGAGTGTCGTGTATATTGATAATACGATGCATGCACGGAGTCAAATGATATTCTGTGATAATCTTGTGTCGTCAGAAATACTTGTTACAGGCGAATTATTATTTTGAAAATATCATATATCATCTTCGTCCATACATGATAAACATGATCTGCAAATCAGGAATTTATACTTTCTTGGAGTTCGCAGAGCCCCTATTGTTGTCCCAGATGTTTGAGTGTACAAAGGGTGTAAATGTCATAACCCAATTTTATGGAAGTATCACTAGTCTTTCATGCTCAGATCGGGCCTCGCGTCGCCCTATAATATTATATTGGTGGAATAATGCAACCATGGATCATACGCACCGCGTGATGAGTTCGAATTAAAATAAGTAAGGAACATTTTAACTGTTGTTTGTTTTACTATGAAAATTACATTAATGTGAAAATCTCTCTTCCCTGATGGCTAGACAACCCATGATTCAGTCATGGAAATTTGGAAATGAAAAGAAAAAAAAAGTAGGTATAGGGCTCATTATACTTGTCTCATTGCAAGTATTTTCAGACACACATTTTTTTCTTCTCTCTCTCTCTTCGAGTGTATCGAAGCAAGTGAATCACTCGATGTTAGAGATTAAAGAAGGAAATTAGATGGGTATAATTATGATCTACACCAGCTCCCACTCCACCCCCTCCCTCTCTCTCAGTCCCCCTCCCCCACCACCACCATTACCGTTTCACAAGCGGCATAATGAATTTAGTAATGATTGCTATAAATGTTACTCGCCGGTACATTTATTCTGGACTTATCTAGAAATGCAATTAGAAAAATTTAGGCCTTTATAGTTTGACTACTAGTAATTGATAATCAATATTAGTCAGTTATATTGTGTATTCGTGGACTTGGGCTGAGAGAGTAAAATGTTCTGATGATTAATCAAGGTTGAGAAGTTTCATTATGAACTTTTTGGAAAATGATATTACAGCCCCAATCTAAAGAGATGCAAGATATAGGCCTATGTTATTTGTCAACAATTGTCATTGTGGTCACATAACAAGAAAGTCTTTCTTAGAGATGTCTTAATTCATTTCACCTGCGATTTTGCACATGCAGAGTCCAACATGAAGAGTTCTCTTTCTTTTTCTTTTCAAATAACAAATAATCATTTCCGCTATATAATGGGTTAATCTCCCTTAAAATTCAGAAAGTATACAAGGTAGCCCATTGTCATTTTTATGTTTTTATTGTAAACTTTTCAGCTTTTGGGCTGCTATTTCCAGTCAATGAACCTCATCAATTCAATTCAATTAAAAAAAAAGTATATGAGTTCTGCGTTATAAAATTTAATGTTAACCTCCACAAGGTGGTCAGCAAAGACCGGAAAATCTAATGTGATGCACTTGAAGGTATAGTAATGAGCATTTATCATGTAATGTTGAGTAACTTTTAGGGCCTTCTATAGAGCTTACCGAGAATAATGTGTCCAACATTTAACAAAAAATGTAAATAAATCATATCGTGCTGTATATATATTTATTGCATCTGTAGTTTTGGTTGTTATATTATATTATAGAATATAATACATGCCGGTGTCGCTGGGGGCGAGGAACGGAGGGGGGGGGGGGTGCTGTAGCCTTCCCACATTTTGGCTCTTCCCCCTCCCCCTCACAAAAAGAAATAGGAAATGAAATTAGAATCAATAGGAAAAATATAATCAGAACATCACAACGAATGACTTTCCAGAAAAAAAAATCAGAGAAAGATATAATCACACACACACACACACACACTCACACACACACACACACACACACACACACACACACAAACAAACAACAACAACGATGCCTTTCCATCAGGGTTCCATCAGGATTCATCAGGTAGAAGCGGGGTGGGGGTGGGCGACTCTTGCCCCCCCCCCCCCACCCCCTTAAAAAATGTTACGCGGTCTCTGTTGTGCAGTGTCACTAAGCAGGCCTTTACCTCGACCTTCTTTCATTTTTCTCAAGTTCCACTTGAGGAGCCCGCCTTTCTCTCATTTTTTTTTTCTCCTTTCCCTTGTAGGTGTCCGAGCTACACGAAGAACTCTAATGCATGCTAGCAATGCTTTGAGCTAGGCCTAGCAGACACATAATTATCACCGAGTTATTTTGTTATATAATTTGATATGAGCAGGGATGTGATCACCTCCCTGATATGAGTTAACCCCGGTAGATAACCGTATTGTATATAGCAAGTGAACTTTCAAATCTATAATAGATACCCTTATGCTTCAGATGGTATTTTAAGTACGAGCAGAGACATGCAGAGAGCGGAAATACAAGAAAATAATATTCAATATGGAAATATGAGACTTTAAGAACCCGGCAAATTTATTGAATGTCAGTCATAACAATCCATTGCGTCATAATGGCAAATTTTGCTCTTTTAAGAGCTTTATGGGCTTATACAGTAGGCCTATGCACACACGGGATGTCATGGTTTATAGTTATAAACATCAGCTATTCAAACGTCATAACCGACAGGTAGGCCTACTGTTGAGTGGATCAGGCTTTTAACTTTTTAAGCAGGAATTTTTGCAGTAGAGTATTGCTTTCGCCTTCTACGAACGACAGCCAACAGCTTTATAACGCACCCTATCCGTGTTACCTTACAATGCTTGGACAATGATATTAAAAAGCAGTGACCTCTGGGGCCGGGAACACAGCAACCAGACCAAACAACATTTGCTGTAAATGCATCATGACTTTTCTCATCTACATACAACAAAAAATCTTTCCATGGATAAATTGGAAATCAAAGGGATTTTCTTATTTGCATGGTTACCCTGTAGTGAATTTCATGTTCAGACAAATGAAAACTAATCACAATTCATATCAAGGTTTGGTCTCCCCAGTCTTAATTAAACTTGTATTATAATGTAAATAGCACCAGTCTGCAAGAATCTTCAATCTATTGAAGGAGGCAGACTTAATCAGAAGAAGAAGAAGAAACTGCATAATCTTATTATTAATCCGTTTTATTATTGATACTTGGTGCATGTTTACTTTCTTGGGGAAAAATTAGGCCATCAATGTGAACTCTCAATGCCAGACAACATTCACTTTTTACGCACTACGTCATATCGACTACGCGTATTTTAGCGCACGCGTACGGGCGCTTTGTTGCCTTGCCACTCATCACCGATCTGTAACTTTGCCCAGCCAGCCGCCGGTAGGCACCGTCCACCAATGCATGCATGCACACTGTACCGTTGCAAATTGGTTTTTACAGCGTAGTCAATGCATCCCCTGTAACGTTGTGCCGATCGTGAAGAGCTAGCTACACACACGCGCGGCGGACACGGAGCAGACGAAAGACGAGGGTGTAGGTGTGTTGTGCCGACGTCTACCGGCGGTTTGATCGTTGGAAACCGTGCATGATTAGGTCGGACCGGATTTACTACTTGGAGATGATATATGTTGATCGGTCGACTTGATTGTTGATTTTCAGATTGAGATTTCGTCCAGAACTGTGCTGTTTGTGCTGAGTTTTTTTAACAGTAGAATCCTGCCAGTATAAAATTCACCATGAACTTCGAAATACCAGAAGGTTTGACGGACTTGTTGCAGGATTTCACCGTTGCCGTGCTCCGTGAAAAACCGAGCGATCTTGTTGAATTCGCGGCTTCTTATTTCGGCAAATTACAGGAGAATAATCTTAAGCTTGGAGGTAAACGTGGAGTAACATTCACCGCCCCGGAGGATGCAGAATCCGACATAGATTACGAACCCCCAGGTATTAATATTATTTAGATTCATGGATAAGTTTAAGTCAGAACGGTAATGTAAAGAGTATCACTCACTCAGCAAATGCAATGCACGCGCATATCAGCGGGCCCTCGTAAGTCGTACAGGACAGTACCTCGCTCGTCATAACTCGTGTGCGTTCCAATCGGCTGGGTCTTTCTAACGTTACTCCATATTCTGTCTGCACTCATGGAGTCATGGCCTTGTTTGACTGGTTTTGCTTGGACTGCTCGTTGAGTTGCCAGCCGGTAACCCCAAGCCATGCAAGCAAGGGTTGTTGTAGAGTCATTCTACCAAGGTTGTTTCAAACTTTCAATGAGTGTATGACGTGTGCCTGAATATCATTATGAATATAAATATGATCAGTTGAGGAAATAAAAATTGGTCCCCTCTTTGGCCCTCTTTGCCACAGACGGGTTCTAGTTGTGGAACAGACATGTATAGATTCTAGAATCTAACGTTAAATTTCTACAGGAAAAAGAGTTTAGATTTGAATAGACCTCTACAACTCAACTGTAATCACTCTTGATACCACCTACGTAAGTACATGGATCTAACTAGTAAGTAGTATTAGGTTACCTACTAACAACACTTAAAAGTTTGCGACAGGCCTTTGAATTTGAGTTGTACAGGGTGCCTAGCTAGTTGTGGCAGGGGCAATTTAAACCATTGATTGATGAAGAGGCCTAATTTTTAATACCAGTCAGGTGTCACTTTCCATAGGACCTCTAACTCCTGTATGTAACACAAGGGTCACAAGTAACAAATTTGGTTAACTCTTGTTTGTGTTCTAAAGTGGTACTAAGCACACATGATGTTCATTAGCTGTTTTATTGATGAGTGAAAGTGCCCCTGCCAGAAATGGGCACCCTGTCACAAACAGGGTTAATTATTCTAGTGGAAACTAATATAATTTGGAACTCGGTGTCTTATTGTAGAGAAGGCATGGAAGCCTGACTAGACCTCTAATGGTTCTATCTAGACAAATCTCTATCTCATGACACATTTATGACATGATGTAGAGCTCTAGACAGTGTATTTGCATACAAGTCCTACTGTACATCCTGCCTAGACATCTTGCAACTGTTGGTCAGTCATGAACTGCAAGTTAAATATTTTGCAAGTTCTGCTCAAGAAATGACAATGAGTGTGTGATTTCCTGATTGTGTGAATCAGAATAATATAAACACAGGACCATCAGCATTGCAAACATTTCCCAAGTTAAGTTTTTTCAATGAAATTCAGTGTGGGGGTGTACTGATACTATAGCTCTATAAGTAGGCTAACTGTACACAGCCCAGTCACATGACGTCTGGTCGTGCTATAAGTAGGCCTACATGTAGGACCCTACATTGTACATTGTTTTTAATATTAAATACTACAATGTATACAATTACCCAAAAGTGTAATGTACATGGTTCCATGCCAAGTGAACATATGTACAATTAAAGTCATGTAATTGTTAAACAGTTTTATTTTCCCAATTATGGTATATTTTACAGAACTTTGTAGTTCATGCTAATGAGTCATGGCATTATGTAATTGGATTAAATTGTCATGAACCACAGAAAGAAAGAGAGAGAGAAAGCAGAAAAGAAGGAAAGGAGATGAAAAAGAAGAAGGAAAAAGTGAGTGAAGAAAGAACAAGAAAAAATAATCTGATGAGAAATGTGGTTAATAAGAGATATGTACTTAAGAAAAGGAACAGGACAGGAGAGGGGGCATCTAGTTATTCTCCATTGCTAAGATGAAACATATTTTTTTATGTTGTCAATCAAAAGCAGAGGGGAGATAATGCTATTGACTTCATTATACTAAAGTTCTTTGCGACTTTCTGACTAGCAGCCAATAATATTGATTGTGTTTACTCAGGCTCATCAGACCCTGACAATGAAAAGAAGGTACAATGCACCATCTCTCCTTACTGTCTGTAGTGTAGTTTACCAACGTAGGCCTATTAATGTACAATGTATAAGTTTGTTTGAGTAAACTAGTCGTTGGTACATACAGACCTAGAATTTGGAACATTGGAAAACACAGGGTAAACTTTAAATGAATACTATTCAAAGTGAAAACATAGTTCTGGTAAGGTTTTAAGAACATGTCTTGCACCATACCAATTTGCTTACAATACAGGTACATATCAAAAGAGTCTACCAAGAAACTGGATCTGACTGAAGCAATTTGCCTGAATGACTTGTTTTGGAGTATTTTGAGATCAAAAGTGTAGAACAACAAAAGTTGGTATACTGACTTTTATTCCAAAAGAATCCATAGTACAACACTGTACAATCCAAAGGGACAACTCGACCCCGCCATCAAAGCGAGGCCGAGTTGTCCCCGAGTCCGGGTTAACCTAACCCAGATCGGGTGAGGTCTGAGATTACAACTCTGGCAAACCTTTTTGGTTAATCTTTTCCACATTGTCGTTGTGACCCAATGAATATCTTGTTATTACAGTGTTATTCCACACATTTTTTAGACATACGCGTACATTTTGGAGCAAAATTTGAGTTCTGCAGGCGTAGGAGAACTACGTTTTACCTTAAAAGTTTACTGAAACTATGGGATAACAGTGCAGACATCTCCTCAGTGTATCTGATTTTAAATGAATTTTAGTTTTGCATTAATGATCATCATACGCACAGGCAATTATGAGAGAGAGGGAGAGCTAGTCCCCCCCCCCCCCCAAAAAAAAAAAAAAAAAAAAAAAGAGAAAAGAAATGAAAAGCATGCATCCTTTACAACACCTATACTGCTGTATACAATGTGTTGTGAAGATGGTCCATTCACAAAACCGGGTCCAGTTGTTGCCACGCATAAGTAGCCCTATTCTCAATGCACTAATCAATGCATTGATCTTAGTAGGGATTACAACAAACACCTGCATTTAGTGCCGCTGCAATGCCCGTTCTGCCAGGTGAAAGGTGGTTGCTCAGTAGTAAATATGCCTATAATTTCAGTAAATTCACTTTAGTGGTTACAAACTCTTTCAATTTGCATTTCTAACAGATTAATCATCTGTTACCCTCCAATAATATTTGTGCATTCACTAGTTTATAGCCACAGCGTAGTACTGTAAGTGCCTCTGGACATGGTTCCTCCAAATGTTTTGCATATTTTAAATAACGAGTGGAGAATAGCACGAAAGACAGTCAAAGATATAAAGTAAGACTTTCATCAGTCTTTTCGTAATGGATATTAGCAATGCACAAAGTTTTTAATAAAACTTCCATCAGTCTTTAAAGTGGAAGGCTAGTAACTGATCAGTGGGAATCAGTGGAAATGCTGGGAGATGATTGTTCCAATCCTTATGGCATTCTTTCAAGAGTTCATTGTATATCTATTGTTGTGTGAAAATGATTTGCTTCAGAACGGTCTCATATTCAAGTAATGTGCAGATTAATGCTCCGTCACTGACCAGGGACGCTAACCTGGAAGCATTAAACTGCACATTACTTGAATATGAGACCATTCTGAAGCAAATCATTTTCATACAACAATAGATATACAATGAACTCTTGAATGAATGCCATAAGGATTGGAACAATCATCTCCTAGCATTTCCACTGATTCCCACTGATCAGTTACTAGCCTTCCGCTTTAATTGGATGCAAATATAGACATTTCAGTTTTGATATTGTTTCTTGTAAACATTTGCCACATTTGTTGTTGTAATTTATGCACAGTGCATACAAATATGTGCAGTACTTATGGAAATGAAATGCATCAAAAATTGTCAGTGCTCAAGATGCTTACAACTATTCATGTACAGATGTACATTTTGAAACTCCTTGTGTGACCTTTTGAGGCAAGGCTTGAAGCCTCCTGCTAAGTAATGAACTGAGATTGACTTTAGCTGCTAGAGCATTGTAATGGAGCTAAGATGAGCAGGGAGAATTAGAAGAACGGAAACAGGTAGATATCAGGGGTAATAAAAATGTACCTACATGTACATTCAGAGTACAGTGGGATACAACGTTTATTAGTAAAGTCCATTAACTACAATGTACAGTGTACATGTATACTGATACAATAATGCTGTTGTCATTAGACCTACAGCTGTACAATGTATTCGTACTGCTCTCGTGAGACATTCCTCCCTGTATCAAGTGCATGATCAAGATGAATAATATGGGGGCACTTTATACAGATGAAATATTAGAATGTTCTGTCATACTTATTACCAGCTGATATTTTGCGTAATTTTTTTTTTCATATAGTAGTGTGCAAAGTCATAGCCTGTATTACAGAATAGCTATTTCATACAGACTGTATATGTAAATGTTTGATAATTGTGAAAAGCCGTCCCTAAACAAGTACCTTAACTCCAGCCTATTTACAACTGGAGGGCCTGTAAAGTGGTGCGTGCCACATCCATCCACCAAGGTCTTATCTGTTGGCCTTCGCATTATTGTGCCAAATATACACTGTACCTGCAATAGATAGATGCACTTCATGACTCGAGTGGGAAGATGAAGAAATAACTCCCTTTTGCTCCTGAAGAGGATTTTCTGCCCCCAAGCTCTTTACCCAGTTGCCAGCCCATTGTTTGACCACCTTTCCTCGTATTCCACAGATTGATCTGCCTGATCAATACTCTTCAAGAGGCTTTTCAGGCACAGTCGTCAATGACAGTCATTCACAGCAACATGACGATTTAGCCTGCGACCTGTCACTTGAGAAGCAAAGAGCTGTTAATGCAATATGCTGGAAAAAGATTATCAAAGAGATGCTGCTATTCTGCTATATTCAGCTTACATGAATCAGATGACTATACACAAGTACATTCTATCTCAAGCCAGTTTGCATACATAACTTTTTTATAGTACAGCTGTAGACATTTATGAATAAATGCATACGGTACTTGTTGGAAGAAGAGCACAGTATGCTCAGTCACTATGCTTTTACGCATTATACATTATACATGTAATACATTATGTGCCGAGGTGAAATTGTTTTCAATGTCATACATACTGAATTACCCTATATGTCACATGAATGTCTTTTAATTCAGATGTACCAGTGCATGGCATGCTCTAGTGACTCAGTGTGGGAGAGATGTTCTGAAGTATTCGTGTACAAATAGGCCTACATATTTACAAAATGTCCTTGTACAGTGTATATTCATACAGTACATTTATTATGTAAACCCCATGATGATTGAAAAGGTAGTGGCTTTCTTTTTTAATCTCTGTCTTCCTTTCTTGTTTTTTTGTTTTGTTTTATATTTTGTTACAAGACAGCAAGTGATGTACATTGAACATAATATAACACCCTTTGTGGATTCCTGTACCCAAATGATGTGTACACACAGTGCTGTCTGTGCATGCAAGTATACTTCATAGAGTTTAGTACAGTACCTGTATTAAATCTGCTTTTAAAATACAGTTGTAGGCTACACATAGTGCAGAAGATTTCAGTCTTGAGTTGCTATCATACAAATATACTGTATCTACGTGTGAAGTACAAACTCTGTGATCCTGTCCTGGGATCCAAGCCAACATGAAGATACATGTAGCATGTACATGTACACGTATAAAACAGACAATATGAATGTGTACAAATTGTAGCTACAGCAGACATGAAGTTGTTTATGAAGACTACACTCTCTAATCCTTGAACTTCAATATAATCGTCATTCATTATACATGTAAATGTGCAAGTTTTACATTGCAAGTGCAGACCTGAGTTACTGTGGAGATCGATATTTTATGTTCTTAAAACTTAGCTGTGACATGCCTTGTGTAGTATGAAAGTGCCTAGTTGCACTTCCACATTTACAGTTGTAGTAATGCACTTCCCAACAATATTTATGAATCACATTAACATTTTCTGTATGATACATTCCTTTCTTACACTCCATTTACACGGGGCAGTCGGAGCGCTTCATGATCGAGCCCTCCGTAAGCACTGTAAACTCCGTTTGAACAGACAACCATGTCCTGAAGTACTCTGAAGTTATGCCCATCTCAATGTTAGGTTCAGGAGCTCTCCTGAATTGCTCTTAACTCTGTAAAAAGGTCACCAACATTTAGAGTGCTCCGGAAGTGGTATATGTGGTGTGTGCTGTGCATACAGTTGTATGTTAGAAGTTCCTGTGCATGCAATGGTCATCATGACAGTTGCAGTGTACTTCTACCGTATCTGCATTCAAACAAACTCAAATGGGCCTTGGTATGGTAAGCTGAAGCGCTTCAGGAGTGCTCCTGAGCCCAACTTTGTCCACATGTATTAAAGGGGTATGAACTGAATACATTGTGTAGACATACAATGTAAAGTACAGTGCACATTTCAGGGGGCTCTACAGGTATAATGTCTTTTTCTGAAAACTCCCCAAAATAGTAAATTAAGAGGGGTGCACTGGTCCGACGGTCCAGGACCAGTAAAATTCACTGCTGGACCAGTAACTTTTTCAGGATTAGTTGGTATCTACTGGTCCAATAGACAGGTTGGACCAGTAGAAAAAATGAGTTGCATACTTGCCAACTAGTAAGATTTTATCAGATTCAGTAAGATTTTTTACGTTAAAAATAGCAAAATCAGATTTTCTGTCAGAGAAATCAGATTTTTAAAGAATATTTAGATATACCTTTCATGTGTGTTTTCTGAAGATTTGACTGAAAGTAAGATTTTTAACTTCAGTTTGCATATAAAATAAGATTTTTGCAATCCACGAGTAAGATATTTCTTTCTCGAAATGTTGGCAGGTATGTGAGTTAGTGTGCAGTCCTGGTGTATTTGCTGGTGATATGCCTTTAAAAACTTGAAAATAAGATTTCCAAATGCTAAAGTGTATATCGAAGTAGAGCCTTCCATCATATCAATAAACTCTCTGACTTCTAAAATGTTGTAGGTCTACAGGGAAGCCGTAAGTTGAGACCTGTTCAAGATAAAGATTCTGCACACATGTTCAGCTGTGCATGCACATCATTGAAGGTCAAAGCGTTCATAGACCTTTATAGATCACTACAAAACTTGGTGATGCAAGTGAATGGGCTCACAGTTGTAGCAGTGTGACATACTTTGATATATATGTTTTTGAGTGATGCTGGTATCATCTGTAGTTAACCATAGTGACAATATCAGTGTCTGTCTGTCATACAGAGAAATTTTGAAAACTTTCCCCCCCCCCCCAGGTGTGTACATGTATGTGTAGTGTCCAAAGCAGATTTTAAAATGCTTGAAGTGCACAATGCATTTTCTTCGTGCACCAAACTCTACCAGTGGCTTGGAGAACTCAGCAATACAAATGTACTACTGGGAAACTTCCCATCCTTGAAATTTTATTGATTGGAAGAGAGAAGTAAAAGGGAGTTACATTATAGTCCTCCATACAAGTGTACAAGCTTGTACATGTACGTACAGTGTACATTGTAGCACAAGCCTCATATAGTGTATGATTAGTAGTATATCTTTGTGTTATGGAAAAGAAACAAGTGTTAACTTGTGTAGTCTCACTGTACTTTCTTGCCTTGAATCTGCATAAAAACCCAACACAGATGTACAGCAGACTCACTGTACAGGTCTGTAAAGCTCTCAAGATAAACATTATTGCATAAAATACAGTGTACATGTGTATGTGACATTACAGGCTGTGTGTCTATAATTCTGGTCAACTTTTGCCACAGTGTTCAGGGATGTGTACATGTATGAGTTAAAATTTAAGAAGATTTCTACAATGATTTTGTTTTTTGCAACTGGGTTCATGAACTCTGCCAAGAACAAGACCAGTAAATTGTGCCTATAATTCAGGATTACCTGTACACCGTACAAAGTACCTATGGGTGTGTGTGTGTGTGTGTGTGTGTATAGGCTATAGATACGTTTGCAGGATGTGAACTGCAAATCTATAATTTGGGAAAGGTACTTTGTATAAACCACTGTGAATGCATTATAATGGTACCAGTGAAGAAAGTGGACCTAATGTACTTTTGCCTCAAAACATCTGTGACTGTAAAGTGTTCAATACTGGTGGATGAATAAGTACAAATTGTATGTTGCATGGTCATCACACAAATTTCAGCAGCCATTCTGATTTGCAATAATATTGTGAATTTAATACTGTGAATTACTTTCATGATTGCTAGGAAAGTGAGTTTGTACATGTATGTACAGTGTAGTTGCTTTGTACAACTTTGGGTATACAGTGTGCACAGAACTGCATGAGCTTGAATACTGCAATTTTGTCTAAAGGCATTTGTTTGGTACAATATATCTTGCATGTAGTACAAAAAAGTAACTCATCTATTTTTCTGTCTTTGTCTTCCTACACAGAGCTTCCCAAGAACAGATACGCAAGGAGAAAATCAGGTAAGAAGCAGTCGCTTCTGTCCATTCAGTGCAGTGATATATCAAGCCATTAGGATGCAGACAAAAAATGCATTTGTTTGTTTTGTCCTGTTTTGCTAGTTAAAAAGGTCAGCATTTACATTACGTATCTTCATGTTTTAAAAAAAATATTGCTCATTCAGTGAGTACCGGGGTATGCTTGATATTAAGAAAGTTCAAGCAGAATTTAGAATCTGAAGCTAGGCATGAATAAGAGTAGACGAAAATAAAACAAAAGGAAACAAAACAAAACAAAAACATGTTCAATAACTTGCACTCTGAATATGCATGCTTTTCATCAGCATGTCAACAAGTGACTGGTTTGTTCCTTCAGCCAATGTGATGTGCCTATAAGAAGATAAAGAAACTTGGAGAGGAATGTCACTGTACTGTTCAATCACACAATCCCCAGTCTCAACTGAGCAATATCCTGATATTAGGGTTTCACTATTTTTTCTGTTGTATTTGTTTGTTGTTTTTGTTTGATGATTTGTGTTTTTTCGCTTTGTAGGAGGGCTGGAAAATCCTGTAAGCATTCCAAGAAAAAGAAAACAGGAAATTATTGTATACATTCATTTTTCGGTGTTAAGCCCATGGGAAATTCCACCTAAAACTTGATAGCCCTTTTTTGTGCTCCGATATATACATACAGTATGTCTATATTTCCTGAGGGAATTACGTGTATATGGAGGTTGGGAGTGCTTGCCAAAGATGGCTTCAGCCTTTGCTTTTAGAGGAAGTTTAATACACTTTGTACTCCTCATGCAATATGTCTTGTATTCTCAAGAGGTTTACAACAAGGAATGAGGGTGTGTGCATGTTTGCGTGTGTGTTTGTGTGTGAGTAGGAATGAAATGCACTCACAAATGTGCATGTTGAACATCAACAGCCGATGAGAGTAGATTGAAGGGAGGGCACTGCACTGGTGATGGTGATGAACTGCATCCACCAAAACGCAATGCTTCCTCCTCATGGGAATTCTCCACATCACCGCATCACTTCTTTCCACCAGATACCGTTCTCATGTATCCATTGCTGTAATTGGATGGAGACCTCTCCCTCCATGATGTTTTGGCTGATGACATCAAATTTCTGCTCAACTTTTGGTTCAGGGGTAAAAACCAGTTGAGTGCATCTGTCCCAGTGGATAATGTGTCTCTTTGACTCTGTGGATGCATGATTGTAGTGATGACATTAACAATCTGACTTACATGTACCTTCTTGCAGAAAAACTCCCTCGATGCATAATACAGCTGTATGATACGCTTGAGTGATCCAATCCCATCAATTGTGTGGATGATATACATTGTGACTCGCTACAACAAAAGTATCCGAAAGTCTGGGGATTCAAAAGTTGAAGGTTGATTTTCTAAAAAATGACATGACATTATTCCCTTACTCTTCTGCTTTAATTTCATAAATATCAAGACTCATAAAAGTACTCGGTTGCAGAGATATCAAGGATTTTATGAGATTATGTTGAGTGGTCTAAGAAATCAGTGTTTCGAGAAAACCGCCTTCAAATTTTTCCTTCTGATGCAATTGTGATCGAGGGGAGGTATTAGACTGTTTTCAACTGTTTACAATAGAAGGTATGCTCCTAGCAACCTTTGCGATGTTCACTCAAGCTTAGCGCCAGCAGTCTCTGCATGACCAATCAGTATTCACTAGGATGCCATGCACTGACCGGTAAGATGGCTCGTTGCTAGGGGCGGAGTCTATCTGCGGCGCTAAATCCAAATCTTCGGACACGTTTCTGTTCCATTGAAAGTCGGAAAATCATGGCCCAGAAAAACGCTAATTTCGTGCCTTTCCTTCGGTCATTTAGCTTCAAAATTTTGGCAGATGATAGAGAAAACATTACATTATAAAATTATGCCAAAAACAGAAATTGGATGGTTTTGACCAATTTTGATGATCTGAATTCAAACTCGATTTCTTTGGCTCAGCCTTCGGTGACTTTTGGATCCTTTTGTTGTGGCGGGTCACATATAATACATGACATAATACATATCAACCTGTCAGTGTTCATCAGTTACTTTTATCAGCAGAAGGATTCCTCCTCTCAATAAAAAGGAAACAAAATATTATCTAGATAAAGTTGATACAGATTAACCTGTTTTGGAAGAGGTGTACAAGAGGTGCATTTGTGCCCGAATGTGTTCTGCAGTTCATTTGAATTTTGATTTTCCGTGTCATCATGTATTTCACTTTTTATTTGTTGCCAAAGTGTGTAGTCACTCTTGCCAAAACGTACAAGTGTATACAAATCATAGCGTGATATGCATGCTTCTAAAACTGTCATGTTTGTGTGATAATAGACTCTTCAGTTTTGTGCATTGCTACACGTAGTGCTGATGCTTGAGTTCTTTTCACCAACAGAACGTAATTTGCCAAAAGAGCACAAGCAGTAATGAGAAAATCATTTGACCCCCAAAAAGTGACTTTTTCTTTTCTCTGGTTAGCATTTACACTTTGTTTACGAAGTCAACCAAATGTAACGAGGAGTGTCTGTAAAATGTCACTCTCCTGTGAGATTTTTCATAGCCTTATCCTAGAAATTAATGTATAATATATTTGCTGAACTACTGTTCAGCTGTACTGAAATGTCATGTCCAACTGCACATACAGTGTACTGTCTATTTGCATGTATATTTTGTATCATGCAAAATACACCAGTCACTTCCTCCAAATATGAAAGAAAAAAAAAATGTTCTCAATACATTGTGCAAATTCATATGCTATGGAATTACAGTACTAAAGATTGCATTGTTGTTTAGGATAGGCCTAGATGTACATATTGTAGCTTCATTTTATAATTTTGACCGTCTGCTTTTTTTTTTTTACATTGTGACAGTGCACCTATGAGTGACTGATATTGAAAATGCCCTTGATATAAATTACTCTATCCAAGAAGCCCCAAATTTGTGGATACGCAGGGGAAAATGGTCACTAGTCATAGTGGTTCATGACTGTGACGCATTCATGTACAACTTTAGTATGACGAAATCTCTGCTTTTTACAAAGCGGAATTAAAAAGCTTGGTGGAATACTGAAGAGCATGCTTGACTTATTGGAGTAATTTAGTCCAGGCTAGAAGGCACCCAACCTTGTTTTTTGATATATACAATGTTTTTTGATGGTTTCTTGTCAATTCGAGGGTGCTGATTCCAAATCCGATTGATGCCACTCGCGTAACCTTGAGCATTTTCGGCAAAATGCAAAAATCCAAAATGGCCGCCAGATATGCTAATTCGGCCGTGATAAACATAATAATGCGCATTATATGACAAATTATTCCACCAAACTTTGTACATTTCTGTTCCTAGAGTTACTCCATCTGCATTTGCAAGAGAATTTTCATTTCATATAGGTCCATTTAGTATTTAAAGCTCATTTTTATTCAAAATGGCCGCCATTCCTATGCTTATGTACTATATGAATGGCAAAACATAATGCATGGGAATATAGAACAAATTTACTGTGTTTCCAGTCCCGTACCTACGCTGTCATAAAGTGTTGCATGTGTAATACAAATATGTTGGGTGTCACTTACAATATAACGGGCCTACATGTATATTTCAGCATTTGATATTCATAAACCTTACTATATGTTTAACACAATTTCTTATCTATTTCATTTTGTCTCAACAACGAATATAAGTTC
Source organism: Diadema setosum (assembly GCF_964275005.1). Lineage (NCBI taxonomy): Eukaryota > Metazoa > Echinodermata > Echinoidea > Diadematoida > Diadematidae > Diadema > Diadema setosum. Next base: position 6,049,392 of record NC_092686.1, read on the forward strand.
ACTAAACGTCTCGCAAGAAAGCAATATAATGTCATATTCTACACGCAGATTGAATATAAAAATGTAATACTAACACAATATCTTAAGAAGCCTAGATGCATGGTATTTATCAAATAATGTTAAAAATGGAAGGGAATCTAGAAAACAAAGCTTTTAATATACATTCCCCTATAACCATATTAACAAAGTACAGAAAATCCTATACAGTAAGTGCAGAGATATGGTTGCCGACAAAAACATACCGGACATTCCGACACACCTAAAAACCCTTTACATTATAGATTTTTTTTTTTCCAGCAAGGAGTTGGGCGGTGGGGGGGGGGGGGGGAGGCGAGTTTGAAATGGATCATAACCTCCATCGCTTTGATATGATATAATTTAGAAGTACCGCCTTGATATTATAGAGTAAACTTGATTTTCTTCTTGACTTAAAACGACAAAAACTGGTGAAGGCATAAACGAAACTGTCTAAACGCAATACCGTACAAACTATTCATTAAACATCAACCAAGGAGCAATGTGAGATACCTCTTTCAGTTCTCTCACAGTTCCCAGGTGTTGATAATAATTAGATACACTTTGACAGCATGATCTCATTCAGTCTTGTCTTAAAACTAAAACTGTAATTTTTATTGTCTTTAAAGAACCCTTTAATTGGATGTTTGGCAGCAGGTGACATCAGCCCCAAATTTGCAGAATTTTCAGGCTAAAGATGCATATGAGTCCTGCAATTGCTTTAATAGAAACCACATCTGGTGATGTTCAGCACTTCCTCAGGGGTCAGAGGGCGATTATTTGCCATAGAAACAGAATGAAGACATAAAGACTTGCTTGATCACCACCCGTTGAAGCCCTATGGCTTTGTTGCCAGGCCAGAGACAAGTGTTGTAGGTAACTTAGGTGGTGTCAAAGATGACATCAGACCAGCATCTTCACCAACCGGTTTTGGGGTCAAAGCTTTCAAGTTACGGGAGGGAAATCTAGGCTTGTGGGATTTCAGACGCATTGATGGCAGGTTGTTCAAGGGGGCATTTCATGAAGCGTTTTGTTAGATCTTCTCTTTTTGACTAATTGTTATAAGCTACTAAAATCCTTGCATCTGATTGGCTGAGAGCAAATTTGTCAGACAATTTTTTCAGATGAAACGCTTCATGAAATGCCCCCATGCTATCATGTTTGGAAGGTCAGGGTATGCGTTGACAGCACTGGTGACACTTGCCATCCTTTCCTTCCAGCGTGAGAGAGAGTGATCGAGTGCCAGTGAAGGAGGGTAGACTTCCTTAGCCTATGCTTGGAAGGCTTGCCACAGAGGGCTACCTTGAACATAGCATTGGCAAGATGGTTACTAAGATGGAAGGCATGGGTCGGATGATAATCTAATAAAGGTTGGGGCAAAGTCTCCAGAAAGTGAAGAACTTCTCTATTGTCTTGAGATGGGTCAGTACTCGGCTCATGTCATCCAAGGACTTTCTACGAGACGTAAAGGCAAGATCATCTGCAAACTTCCTACGTGAAGGGAATGTTATGTCACCATGTATATGGTAAAAAGAGCTCTAGTGGAGTTAGTTTACAGCCACCATTAAGGAGGCCATCATTCAGAGTCCTAACACTGCTGGTCTGGTTACCTAGAGCAATCCTGAATCTGCAAGTGCTCAGAGACTCCAACCCCAAGTACCTTCTGATCTGGAGATTCTCCCGCCTGAAACCCCTAGCAAACGGGAGACTCCAACTTGATGTGCGCGAAGCGCATATATTATCACGAGCGCGAAGTTCCCTGCGGCCGGGGTCCAGGGCCCGCTTGAGCTCTGGAAGCTCTAATAGGGTTCTTAGTGTTCTCTTGTGCTATCTAAGGCTTATTTTTCAATATACGAACACACAAAGTAAGAAATCATTTCAAGTGGGAGACACAGAGCCAGGGCAGGAGAAAGTAAATCTCAAGCGGGAGAACGGGAGATTTCGCAAAACGGGCTTTCGGCGGAAAATCTCCCGTTGAAAGCTGGAGAGTTGTAGTCTCTGAGTGCTGAAGATTAAGGACAAGCAGTGTGAAGTTGTTATAACACTGCTTTCAGAATGAGGCAGCACTGTACAAATCTCAGAGTCTGTCTTGACATCATATACGCAAACACATTCACTCAGAAAAAAAATATGGTGGTAGAATACATCTTCCTTATATAGTTCAGCTAGGTTAACATGAAAAACTTTTGGGCCTTGTTTTCATTTCAGAGATTTGACAACAGGAAGTGAGGTGGTCCCTTTTTTCCACTTTCCCCTGCCTCATGTTCTTTCTCTGGTGAGGGGACTGAAAAGTTTGTATGATATCGCTTTTAGATAATGTAGAACAGGAAAGGTAATTGGAAATTTCATTTGTGTCATCATCTAGGATTCAGCCTTTTATCAAATTGTTAATGTCAAATAATTCCTGATAAACGATGTTGATGTTGGCGTCAATTCAAGCTTTGGTGGGTTTTTTCCAAATTTCTTGGGAAAAATTCAGATTGAGGTAGCAAATTTGGATGTTTGCATCAAAGAATAAAACAGCTTTTGTTAGTGACAATCCTCTGATTTATAATCAGCACACAAATTGAGAAACAGTGTACCTGGGTGACAGAAAAAAAGAAAAGAAAATTTGTTTTTTTCCATGAACACTTTGCCGTTCATATTGTGCAGGGGTATGTGGGTGGCATCCATTTTGAAGTTTTGTATGAAGAAGAATATAATAAGCATAAAAACAATACATTTTCCGTTTGTTTGCTTGTTTGTTTGCTTGTTTTGCTAGTGGCACTCATGAGATTTGCATGGCACATGCAAAATTTGATAAAAGCGTAGGTACACTGTATGTGACTGAAAATTCGTCTTCTATTTCTATGCATATTTTTTGCCATTCATATAGTACATGAGTGTAGGAGTGGCGGCCATTTTGAATTGAAAATAAGCTTAAAATACTAAATGTACCTCTTCAAATGAAAGATTTTTTGCATGTGCAAGTAGAATTACTCAAGGAACAAAAATTTAAAAAAATTTGATGGAATAATTGGTCATAAAATTGACATAACTGTGATTATCATGGCCAAATTAGCATATCTGGCGGCCATTTTGGATTTTTGCATTTTGCCGAAAATGCTCAAGGTTACGCGAGTGGCATCAATCGGATTTGGAATCAGCACCCTCGAATTGACAAGAAACCATCAAAAAACATTGTATATATCAAAAAACAAGGTTAGGTGCATTTTCTATGGAGCCTAGCCTGGACTAATTTATTTCTTGTTTGTGTGTATTGCCAGTATGGTGTGAAAACCAGAGACATTCATAAGCCCTGAAGACATTATACTACAGTTGAATGGACTGGGAAAATACACTCCTTTAGGCTGTGAGAAAATGCTCGGTAAACATTCGCAGTGCTTTTGTATGGACAAGAGTGGACGAGTGTTAATACAGAGGTATCAGAGGGTCACCAGTGCTGATCGTATGGTATTGTCATTATTGGATCTTCCTGTGCCGGGTTTGTTGACTCTCTTCCCCAGAGCCTCAGAAGAGAAGTCAAATAATTAAAATGTTTGCATTACGATCCACTTCTAGTGAGTGGTATGGTTGCCGTGTTAGATAATGGAGGGTCCATAAATACTGACTTTACCATGGAACGTCATTAGGTTAAATGCCTTACATTATGATAATAAAGGAAGATGTGCTCAATATACAGCAGTATTGTGTACTGCTAATTGTATGACTCCTGTTTGTATGTACAGTACTCTGCTAAGTTGGCTTTTGATACAATCTTGCAGTTCCCCAAGCTTTTTAACCTTCATGGATACTCTGTGCTATGTACATTAAACAAATACAAAAAACGTATGAGAAACAGAAGGGAAGGGAAAAACGAGGAGCTATTCTGTACCCGATCATGTAGCGTATCTGATTGATTTGATTGAGAACATACATTGTATCCAGCCTTACTGCAAGTCTGGCCCCCAAAGTACCACCACAACAGCAACGACAACAAGCTATTAGAATCCACTCTACTTCTTCTGCTCAACTTTTGCACTGAAATTCAATATTGAATACATTGGTTGTAGAATTGTTGTGAACAAATACAGTACCTTACCAAGAGAATTTGGAATTGCATCAAATCAACTGCACGTTTTCCCTTGGAGAATCTCGGTCTCATGTGTGCAGGGATTGATTGACGACCCTTCAGAGTGAAGGCATTATCCGAACAAGATTGCTATCAAAACTCGCGTACTTTGTAAAGGAACTACTGTTATGATTGTCTGAACAAAAAACAACAAACAAAAACAAAAAGCCCCCCCCCCCCCCGCCCCCACAAAAAGAAAAAAAAAAAGAAGATGACTGCAATGTTCTGCTTTTATACATGGTATACAATATGTACATTGTATGACAGAGGCCTTACTGATATAGATTGGCCATCCAGTGCATTTGCCAATATCTACATAATGTGAACCAACCAGGTGCATTGTATGATATAAAAAGTTTTTCAAATTTTTCCAACACCTCATGAAGTATTACTTATTGAGCATTCATTATTCATGCAGTATGGCCTGTTTGTGTATTTTTCATTTTTTACCTTTGATCCTTTTATTTCTTCTTTTTTCCCCGTTTTAACAGGCAAATGTGATTATTTTCTTAACGAAAGGGCATAAGATATCTACGATGTACAAGTAGTCAAAGAGAAGTTCAGTGTAATAATAGCTGAATATGTCAGTAGTGAAGAAAAAGATTACTATAAAAGCAAACATTTTTGTATAATTTTTCATGCTCAGCCAGACAAGATTAATTTTGGTTGTTTTCAGTTTTGCAAAATGAGAACATTAAAGGGTGTGTACAGTTCTGATCGAGGTGAGGACTTGGCTTTTTAACATTTTGTGAGATATTCAGAAACCACTCTATGAGATGTCAAAGAGCATGCACTTCTAAGGGGTATCAAAAGTTTATTTGATGAAAATCGGTTTTGAAATGGCTGAGATATCCCAAAACAAGGTGAAACAAAGAGATCCTAATGAAAGGCGTGGCTTGTCGCCTTATATTATTATCACTTTTTGGGGGGATATCTCAGCCATTTGAAAACCAATTTTCATCAAATAAACGTTGAATCCTTCTTAAAATTACATGCTCTTTCATATTTCATAAGAGGTTTGTCATTATCTCACTTAGGAATGTTCAAAGCATGAATCCCCACCTCAACCAGTACTGTACAGTCCCTCTAAGGGTTGTTTTACAATCAGGGTACGCACTTCAGATTTGGACATAATCAGCGTCCAGCAAAAAAACAGTGTACATTAATACAAAATCTGGTATGGCATGTTATTAGGCCTAGTTACCTCAACCTTAAACAGCGAAAAAAAAATTGACAAAGCTTACAAAATTTTCAAAATATGTCAAAATGAGCCAATTTGGGCAGTTTTTACAGTCTCATTTGATTTTTTCAAAATTTGAGAATGAACATCTATGAAACCAATGACCATAACACAGAAATAGAATATCAGAATGAGCAAATGAAATGTGGATATTAAAAACTGTGTGTGTCATGATATCTATGACACAGTTTAAAAATTTGGGTTTGAAGCATGATTGATATGCATATTCCGTCCAAAAATGTCCTCTCCGAAAACAGTTTAATAACTTTTTTGAAGACTTCAGAACTCAAACAATAACATACCCTCTGCAGAGTCTCACTCATACCCTACACATACAGGGTATTTGTGTAACCCACACTCATTTAATTTTCAGGCAGTGCACATTTGAATTTTGATGGTTTCAATTCCGTCCAAAAGCGTCCTCTCCGAAAAATGACATATTTGTTCAGTACTCCACAGGAATATGTACGTTTTAAATCCTAGTTGTGTTATTATCAGTGCTAATAGTTGTCTATCATTTACATGTATCAAGACTTATTCATATGCTTTTCTTCATTTATTTAACTCATGTCAAACAAAAAATGTCCTCTCCGAATGGTAGTTACACATGAATGAAAATGAGAATTAAATGCAACAAACTTACAAAATATTGCTAAAAAGTGAGTTATGATTTATTGAAAACATTTTACAATCATATTGCCCCCATATTTCATAATATGAATGCTTTTGAATGAAAATGCCCCTTTGACTTATAATATCATTTTAAACTCCCATTGATGAAACTGCAAATAAAAAAAGAAGAAGTGAGGAACATTCAGCATTCTTTGTTTTCTATTAGTATGTATATCATATTCAATGATGTTCATCACACACTGAACATAACCAGAGTCCTTCGGTTTGCTGTACAGACATTTATATTCACAGAATCAATCATTTCGGAGAGGACAATTGCTTTGACACATTCACCATATGAATGGAATATAAACAAGAAAAATGAATGAAAACACACAGTCACCAAGATTTATGCACAAGCACACAGAAAACACATTACTATGGTTATGGTTTAATTACCCTATCCCCCCAACAAAACAGATGAATCATAAATAAACTCCACATGTGTAAATGCATAATACTCTGCATTGCAGCACAATGTAGTGTGCTCCCAAAAACGAAAATGTACTGGGTATGATCCATGCGATATAAAATCTGAAAGAAAAGCTCCTGTAATAGGTTACACTATTTCACATTGCAAACAACTTGAATTGAGAATTCTGCCCTCATAGTGCATTAGGAGCCCTTCTGCCTTAACAACCATATAAATATTAGAAGCAAAATGTTATTCTGTGGAAACTGGTCCAAAACATTTTGGATTTTGGGCCTATTTGATTATTCTTATTTGTAATACATGTTGATTTAATTCAAAGACTTACTACATGTGTAATTAGACATAATAAAGAATGCTTTTATCACACACGCACACACAAAGAATGCCTAGATAATGAAACAAAAATGCCTTCCCCTTTTACTTGTTCATGCAGGCATCTCAAATAATTGATATATCAAGAGTATTACAAGTTGCTTGTTCATGTAAAAAACTGTTTGGATTTCAAAAAGTATAAGAGAAGTCAGCTTGGAACACACCATACAATGTTAATTTACACTATGTGAACATGTTTTACCACGATAGGGTTTAATTTGTAATGTGATGCAATATGATAATCAAGAAAGTCATAAGCATCACTTTTTACTGACACTTTGTAAACTGCAGATATCAATGAAGAGCCACACCTGCACCCATTCTCTATGCATACATCTATCTTGAGCGCAATTTTTGTGAATGTCAATAATATGTCCTCTTTGAGAAGAGGTATACTCTCCAAAGTGACATTTTAAATGCTTTGAGTAAACATTATGCCACAGTGCATTTAAGATTTGCATACAAAAACACCTCTGGTGCTACACAACATTATTATACTTTACCTGAGATACAAACTTTTTAAAACTTTCGCCTCTTTGAGGATTTACAGGACTTGTAATTTATGTAGCCCAATCTAAGTATTCTTCAGGGATTCTCAGTATCATCAAATTCTTTGATTTTTATTGAAATTCATAGAAAAAAAAATATTGAAAATATGTCCTTGTTGTTGAATAAATAATGCTACTTTTCATAAATTGAAAAGGGGAAAGAGTATCATGTTTTCATACAGTATCTTTATGTGTCAAAAAAGTCCTCTCCGAATGATGTACACATATACACAATGTACATTGGTCTTCTAATATCTCATTTACCACTTATCAAAGGACATTCAAAGATTACATGTAAAACAACTCTTTAAAAGTGTTGTGAAGTCCAATAAATCTGGCACAACTGCATGTCTAAATTATGGGTTGCGCTTCTCTTTTCTTTTCTTTTTCTTTGTCACAACCTTTATGGGGGTGTTGGTATGGCTTGTTTATCACATGATGTGAAATTGCTCTACATTTCGATAAAATGTATCAAAGGAAATGTTCTTTTTGAACTTGACAATCATAATTTTCATCAATCATTTAAAGGGCTAAACATTTTAAAAGTATTTGTTATGTTGTTATCTATATGTCAAAAAAATATGTCCTCTCCGAAAAAGAAATGTCCTCTCCGAATGATTTTTTTGACACTACTTATCTCGGCAACCATTAACCACAGGGCATTCAAACTTTGCCTGTAAAAGCACCCTTGATATGCCTATCGGGGATATACAACAAATCTGGTATAACTGATTTGTGGAGTTTAGGATCATTAATTCTTCAATGTCATGGTGACTGCCTTGGGGATTTTTCCATGAAAATCATGAATTTTCAAGAACAAAAGTGTTTAAAACTTAAAAACATGACTTGCTTTCATATTCACCATCCTTCAATTATCAAAAAATGTGTTAATTTTTCACCTGAAGTTGTAATTTCTAGTCAGGGTGTGGTAAGATGGTATCAGAGGTCTGAGGGCTAGATTTTTATCACCACTGGCATGTTTCATGCAATAAAAAGAAAAGTTGAAGACTTTAAGCTCCAATTTTTTAGATTATTTAAATTTAACTATCCTACAATGCAGCGACAAAAAATCAGGGAATACGAAAAAACTTTTTTTTTCACCCCCGTGAGACAGAAGTGCGTACCCTGATTGTAAAACAACCCCTAAATAGTACATATAACAAGCAGAGAGATTTGCATGCTTTAATTATTTTCTTTGCGTTAGTTTTTTGTCACACGAAATGCATGCAGATATCTACACCGCAAGAATTTTCCCTTTTACAGTAACCAGCTAGACTTTACTAATATTTTCAAGCAAGCTTTCTTACTTCTATCTAAATTTTTGAAGATGCAAAATATACTATTTATACATGCATGTTTCATTGAGTGCATGTGTACAGTGTAACAGACCAGTTAATCAAAATAATATTGTGAAATTTATGATTAGACCATTATAATAGAGGTTGTTCATGTTAACCAGAGGCTTGTCGTACTCTGGCCTTTTATTGAAGCAAGTTATTCATGCAGGATGGATAACTGTTAAAGATATAATGTACAATAAAACAAAATTAACTGAATAGCTCAATATCTATGGATGTGTTTAAAGTTTAACAAAGTTACCCTGTCTATTCCATTTATGTACTTGATGCCTGCATGCAGCATCCCTGTATGCATTGCTGAACAAATTAAAATTCATAGCAATTCTGTATGATCCCCAATGCTATAGAATCCATGTGAAAGAGCCCCTGTTAGATGCCATGTCAGTCTCAACCCATTTAAGACTTAAACAATATTCACACTGGCACTTGAATATAACATGTGACTTTGTTAAATTCGCGGTCCAACTGAGATTCGCTAAATTCTCGAAAATTAAACCCTCACGAAAATAACAGCTTATAGAGTATGCAAGATGGTGTTCTTTGTGGGTCTTGCATCAGTTACATTTCAAAACATAATCAATGTTAGCTTGTGTCTATCACAAATTGAGCACTAACAATGGATTGGCGCTTTCATATTCTAGCCATTGAATACCATCCAGAAGCAAGTATGAGGAAGTTTCCCATCTTTAATACTGGTATAACAAATTCATCAGCAGTGTATTGTAATAACACCAAGATTACAACAAAATTTCCTGTGGTCTCTCTAGGGCGCTGTAGAGAGGAATATCACATGTTTTTTAGTCGCTGAGGCTGCTAGTGAGGACAGCCAACCTTGTTTGCTTTATTGTTTATTATTATTCCTAACTTTGCATTAGATATCTTTCTGAACTTCAGTAGATACCACACTGTAAGTCTGTCCTAAAGAAACTATAAGTCTGGCATCTATTGTACTCAATTTTGTCTGCTTCATTAATAGAAATCTTGATGTATGAAATTAATGAAGTCAGAATTATGTTCAGATTTGTTTTTTGATATCATGGATAAAAAAACAAAACAAAACAAAACAAAACAAAAACAAAAAACTGTCAATAAAGATGGTACTATGCTTTACTAGGTTGGCAACATTTGCTTGTCAACCTCTGCCAACTTTTTTATCCCTCACTTTAATGCGAGATGCATTCACAGCCTTTGGCTTTGTCTTGTATTGGCTCTGTAGTGAATCCTCCTCAGCATGAGGATTAGTTTTTAGACAGTATTGATGCGGGATGAAACCACATCGCTTTAATCAAGAAAATAATGTGAGTGTTCACATTGACAGCCTTTGTGCACAAGTGGTGGACGAGTTGCATCAGCTCTGGGGTCGGTGCAGGACAGGCTGCCGATGTGAATACGGTAGACTTGCAGAGATCCTTGTTCCTCACCAGCTGTTTTGGCAGGGCAGGCAGAAAGCAATAGGATGGCACAGTCTCATTCGGAAGAGTCGTTATTGATTGCAGGAGGGGAAATGCGTCAGAGACACCAGAACCTCTCAAATGGCACCTGGACTTCTTGAAAACGATTTTGTGCCGAACATTTAACCATTGGATTGGGGGGGGGGGGGGGGAGGGTTGGTTAGAGAGGATGAGTGAGGAATGAAAGCCTATTGATGTGAGTTACACAACTAGAATTCTGGCCACTTCAAGGCAGAAATTATGATAAGTAGGTGCACTGTGCCAATGGCTACCCCTTTGTATCTATGGCTGTCTATGAAATCCAAATACATGAGAGTGGGAAATCATCAAATTCTGTTTTCCTCTGTTTTGGTGACAGTTTAAGGCAGAGAATTGATCTACAAGCAAATTTTTCAAAACTATAGTAATTTGAGGAGTGGATACACATACGTATGTTTCAATTATTATCACAATTTTATATTAATATTACACACAATTTTACATTATTTTATATTAATATTACACACAATTAATATTACAATTTGGCAGTATAACTCTGTCTTTGTTCATCATTATGTCTGCTTGTAGTTACTCAGTTTTTGCTCAATTTGGCATTGTAGAATAGAATTGTGGCACAGGGCCAGTTTCAGTTATTTTTTCTTGTTCATACATCGATACAAAAATAGTTCCCTATGAGAAAAGCTTTGTAACCTGTATCTATATCTCCTAAGATTTTTTTTTTTTTTTTTTTTACTTTTTACGTTTTTATTTTCATACAAGTTCCCAAAAGGCAAACAGATTCCACTGTGCAAAATATTCCATGTGTACTGAATAGATGATTTCTTTACAATAAATCATATTTCATAAGGAATGATACAGACATATGTTTCAGCATATTGCTTGGAACTTTGGCTGAATGAGGTCAGTATACATCAGCACATTGTGATACAGTAATCCCTTCCCCCATATCCCCACATCTTGTCTGCCAACAGCTTGATGATTTCTGTTTTTCGTTTCATAGTATTACATGATCTGTATGCACACATTCACATACAGGCATTTCATGCATAGCAGTGGCAGGGATGACATTTATGACGACGACGACGATGATGATGATGATATTGATGATAATAATGAAAATAACTGGAAATGAGTATTATTATTATAATTGAAAAAGATGAGGATTGAGATTATTTAAAAAGATACTGACCATTATCATCATGATCTACTGGTATTTCAGGAGTCCAAATTTCACCATACCCCTTTGTTTATCAAAGTGCAGTGCCACATAGCAATAATACATAATGTCCTTAGGAGTACGGTATGAACCGGATGTCGTAAAAGTGCCAACTCCCAATCTTGTGCACCCTCATTTAACCTTGGGTGCAGGAACAAAAAGCAGCATATCTGCCATATTAACCCATCACTGGTGGATTTCTTGGGCACTCATCAGCCCTGTAGCCATAGATACCCAGGCTGGGATTGCCCTGCTCATCATTCTGGCTTCATTTCATCCATTCATTATCTCCAGCAGAGCATATCCACAAGCAGTCACATGCTATCTGCCATCAGGCCCTGGTCAGGCTTGACTTGAGCCCAATAACCTGGCTCAAGGTTGGGATGGCCAGAGGGATTAGTATGGGTTGGACTGGGATAACTGGTGCAGGGATTAAGACACACAGAGGGTGACTAATGTGAGGGCTACATAGCCTGTCAATAGTCTTTGGAAGTTTCATTAGTGTACATGCCATTCTCAGAGATATGTATGCAAGCTGCTTGAAATTTATTCAAGCCTACAAGACTGCATTGATAAATGAAACAAAGAATTTTGTAAAGATAACACCTGGTCGTGTATTACAATATTTATATCCTTCAAGATCATATCTGTATTTCATATTTTTTTTTTTTGTTATTTTTTTTTTTTTTTTTGGGGGGGGGAGGGGTTTACAGATTTTTTTTTTTTCACGTATGCCTTTGAAGGAATAGTTACAATCTAATTTTCATGCAAAACTTGCACATAAACTTTGCTTCTTGCCTCCTACCAGTAAATTGATGTTGTCTTTTCTTCTTGTGATAATATTGATGAGCATCTCAGTGTTAGAAAGAAAGCAGTGTGCATTCCATGTAAATCTGAGTTGGAAGTTCATGCACCATAATAATTTGCACTCATTTCTAACTGTTATCTTATGTTCTTTTCATCTGTTATACTACAGTATGTGCCGAGAAGTATGATCCAGAGGCCGACAATGATAATGACACACAAAAGGTGAGTGGACATCATTCTTATTGCACGAACAATGCAAGATGAAGCATAATGCATAAATTTTATTTATGTAAAGAGGAAATATGGAGAGATAGGATGACATGCAGGGAAAAGGAAGACACATTAATGTGCAAATTAATAGATAGGAATTAAGGATAGTAATGTGGTGGAATAACGGTAGTTTTCTTGTTATGTGTGTGTGTGTGTATATGTACAATAGCTGTTCATATTTTTTGTGTGTATTACTTTGTGACTAATTTCCATATCAAGTGAAAAGTTGAATAAAGAGTATGAAAATAAAAAAGTGTGTGTGTGTGTGTGTGAGCACAGTTACTTTTCCACTTTAGATTACCCTTTCTTTTCTGCCACTGCCTCTTGCCTTTGGTTCATTAAGTATGAAATAAAACCCTTGTGCCTCTCCACCTCCAACAGGAAAGCTTGCACCTACATTACTTTTATTTCTATCACACTCTCATTTACTGTCGTATCTGTGCTGCATCATTATGCAGTTATGGACTCTGTAATGAAGTGGAATACCATCAGCCACGGTAAATCCGAGTATGCCATGTGGGTGTTCAAAAAGGATCCCATTTCCTATAGAGGATCCCCATATTTATGGCAATCTGTCATTGGAAGCTTTTTGATGAGGGTACGGCACAGACGAGGAGCATGCTAACCCACAAGAAAGTAGTTTCTCTGGCGGCAGTGTAGCTCCTCTGCAGAGTCGAGGAGCATTAAATGAAATGAAAGGCCTGATTTGAAAACTGGTCATACACATAGGGCCACAGATCACTCGTGTCATTCCATATGTCAGTGGTAAGAAAGCATCAATATTGCAAACCACCAGACACTGATACAGAGTCAATTGGTGAACTCACGTACAGGCAATGGATCTGGAATGGACTCGTAAACATAGAGACTTCTCATTGGTAATTGATTGATACCACTGAATGTCAATTTTATTTTTTTTTTGCTGCCCTCATTTTGTTGATGCTTACAGTGCAATAGATGGGTCCATTTTCTATCAATCTCCATCACAGCCTTGCTAGGCAACACAAATAAGGAGGTAAAAATAGTGATCATAGCCCCTCCCTCTCCTAAATGTTGTTCCATGTAAGCATTCAAATTCACCTTCCCATGTAGGAAGGCATGGTTCCAACAAGTTTTGACCTGACTTTGCAACCCTACAAAACAGGCCTGAAAAGGATTTCAGTGAAGGTCTAATTATGAAAGAAGGGATTTGCGGTTATCAAAATAATGACGGAAAATCAAATTGTCAGGAATATAACCTTTGAGACTAGGTACATTTGTATTTTGCTTGTAGAACAATGAGAGGATTCAAAACTACATGACAATCACTGTGAAGGGATTCTCCGCTTAACCTTAACCTAAGTTTTGCACTTATCGACAATATTCTATCCATGATTATGTCAAAGTATCAAAGTAACTGACTGACTATTCTTTAGGCTTCTGTAGGGTTTTCTTTCATGCACCCTGTGGGTGAAATAAAGAAAGCAAAAGATTTATTTTACAAACCATTACTTATGCAATGTGCTTCATTTTATGTTTCAAAATGTTGAATTCAGATTGGAAAAGTATTGACTATAAGATGCAGTGTAAAATTGATTAATGATGATTCCAATGATCATCAGCTACATTGATCTTAACTTTTGTTTGATTCTGCTCAGATCTGCTCTCATTTGCATGCTCTATGCTCTTTACTGTTTTGAGGTGAATTCCTTTGTGTGTTATACTTTCCTCTAATTCATTTAGCTGCAATGAGCTAGATCTTTTAAATGCTCTTTCAAATGCTTTCAAATGTAGCACATGATTAATGCCTTGCCCGTACTTTTAAGCAATGTGAGTATAGACAAGAGGAGTATGAGTGGTTTTACAGTAATACGTTCTATGAATTTGTGATGAAATCTCACCTTATGCCATTTCCTGCTGTTTTCGTTCTCTATTCTCTGTGTGCAGCTGGTTTACCCCAAGACTGACGAGCAGAGAGCCCGTCTCACTCAGGCTGTCAAGAATATCCTTCTCTTCAGGGCACTAGATGATGTAAGTCATGATATTGTTTGTGGGTGTGTGTATGTGTGTGCATATCAATAGTGACAAAAGGTTGATTGAACAGCAGAGACGGAGGAAGAGTGAGAGAAAAAGTAAATGAGGATGGAGAGAGAGAAAGAAAGAGAGGGGGATATTAGACAGGTAGAGAGAGAGGGGGAGTCTGGGACAGGAAGAGATAGAGAGAGAGAGAGGAAAAAGAGATCATGAAAACGTGCATCAGAGTGGTGAGGAATCCACATCTAATTAAGACATTGAAGGGATTACTGCTTCATAGCAGAGCAATTGCCCTTGTGTGTGAATACATGCGTGATTGCTCACCAGCCCATTGCACCATTAGAAGTCAGCTTAAATACAAGTCTGCTGCATATGTAATGAGGTTTGTGATATTTTACAACAAAAAACAAAACAAATCAAGCAAAACAGCAACAAAACAAAACAAGAAACAACAAGAACAAATTAAAAACTCAACAAATGTTATAATCAGTAAGAAAAAGTAATTCCCAGATGCAGTCTTTTCCTTAAATCTGCATTTTTGTTCTTTTTGCTATTATTATGATTATCTGCCTGAAATTCCTGATGCTGTGAACATAAGGTAACATAAGGTGTGATCAATACAACTTTGTTTAATGACTCATAATAAGACGCCATAGTTTGATGATTTCCAAAGACGTGTTGATTGTTAAACACTAATGATTTGCATAGTTCTATCAACATTGTTCTTTCGTCAGTATCCCATAATAGCGCAGGGCTCAAATTAGTAAAAATAAATGGCAGTGTTTGATGAGTTTTCCCTCAACCTATGATGGTAGTTTCTCAAAATTTTGTATCCTGAAATATGTTAGAGTGTAGTATTCAATGCTCCATCCTTGCCAGATAATGGACACTATTTTTGCAGGGACAATCTGAAACAGTTAACAGGATAGGAAACTGTTGGGATTCATGCATGCATTGAATGATTTTTAGGTGATCCGAGTATCCTCTCGGATCACCTATTGTATCTGTACGGATTCTTTCTTCTTCTTCTTCTTCTTCTTCTTCTTCTTTATTTCTTTCTCCTCAAATGTTGTGCAGCGGTTAACTCTAAAAGTCATTCACCTATCACTTCTAAACTGATACCATATATGTATCACGTCATAAGGACGACAGATCTAATGTATCACTGTGATCAGTCAACCATGACGTCACTATGACGTCATTATCTGAAAACACGTTCACATTCGTATCTCATTAATGGAAGGGATTTTCTCAATGAAATTTACATATCATATAGTTCAACTCAAGCTCTATTGATATATTTCATAAAATTTAGTCACGTTCATAGTAAACGAGCGTGTACGCGCGCGTTGAAATTTTAACATGCTCCAATCGAGCTCAAAATTGTTTTGCACACGTTTCAGGTCATTTGGAGTATTTCAGAAAAAATCGACGGACGCGTACGCGCGCGCGCATATACGCACGCACAGCTCATATGCAATAGAAATTTCCCGTCTTTTCACACGTATCGGATGTCTGAAATGTCATAGAATGTTTCTACCAAGTTTCAAGTCAATCCGACTCAATATGACGTCATACGGGCCCGTCAAAGTTGAAATTCCGCGCGCGCGTCAATGGCGATATACAGTGCAACAATGCCAAAAAACCGCCAAATTTAAATCCGATTTTACTCGTCAGGATGGACGGTGACACCCCATTTTCTTTACATATTTTGAAAGCTGATGAGTTGTACATATCATTTCATGGGTTGGCGATACTGAAAAAATGATTAAAAGACATCAAATTTCTTAAAAAAGTAAAAAAAGTAAATTTTCAAAATGACGTCATCAAAATTCAAGTTCACTCGAGCGTATCTCACTTATCCTTTGCCGAGTTTCACCTAACTTTCAGTATGTTGTAGCTTATTTAATGTTCTTTCATATTTATAATTACAAGGTTTTGATTGGATGACGTCATCACCTCGTAAAAATGGATTGAAAGTATCCTTGTAAAATTTGACCAGTTTACGTGTTATCTCTATGGGAGAGCAGTTTTTCTGGAAGTGAAAATTGACATGACTATCTTTTTCGAGCACTAGCTCACTTATGCTTCGGTGAATTTTTCCCAGATTTTAATATGTTGTAGCTGAGACTTTGGGCTATCGTAAGTGTGCCCTTCGTTTCTTCATACGATGTCGGGATCACGTCAAAAAAGTTACTTGAATTTAAAGTTTATCTTCGATGTATTGAAATATTTCTTTCTTTTTGCAACGTTATGTGCAATAACTCAAGAAAAACATACCCTATCACCACCATATTTTGCACATGCTTAGTTCATGTCACGAACATTATTTCATAAAATAGCAACGACTTGATCAGACGCCATCTTGGGTATGTAAATCAGGGTCAAAGGTCATAGATGTTTCATCCTGTATCTTGGTGAATACATGTCCTATCTTTCCCATATTTTGCACACGTAAAGACCATGTTACAGGGATCATTTCATAAAATAACCACTTTTTGCTCAGATGCCATCTTGTCTGTGCAAAGTGGGGTCAAAGGTCATATTTTCTATTTTCGCTATGACGTGTTATCTCTATGGGAGGGAATTTTTTAGATGTGAAAATTGACATGACTCTCTTTATCGAGCACTATCTTACTTATGCTTCGGTGAATTTCTCTCAGATTTTAGTATGTTGTAGCTGAGACTTTGCACTATCACGACTCGAATCATTGATTAAAAAAGAAATCGGATCACCTTAATTTGTCAGTGATGACAAATTACAATCTCTAGTTTTTTTTTTTTTTGCTGCTATAAAACGAGGAATGTCTTGCGTGCGTTTTAATATCGCGAGAGCCAAGATTTGCAAAATTAAAATGCATGTGAAAGTTCTTGTCTACATTATATGCATTGAAAGCGAGAGGCAATTTGCGAAAATTTCGTGCCACGAAAAGGGCCATCGGCTCCAATTCACAAAAATTTCATGCTGCAAATATATCATGTTTTTATACAGTACTTTTTCTGTTAATGTTGGGCTTATCATTTATCACTTCGGAATGTTCTAAAATTCAAGGTTCATTGGATTCTCAAGTTGCATTCTCATTACTCAAGTTCTGTGCTAATATGTGCTCTGCATTACTCAGTATGCCTCAACTGGACCTAGTGGGAATAGTCTTGTAACAAGGCTTATGTCAAGAAAATGTTTAACTTTGAGCTGGGGGGGGGGGGGGGTGGGTGGGGTTGGCTACTTGGCCTGGGGAGAACATACCATGCACTGTGAAAGTGAGACTGCTTCCTCACCCCTATTATGGGCAAGTTCCTTCATGCTCACACAATAGAATGCTGCCCTTGGCTTCATCTGTTCCCTCCTTTGCCACATACTTCTTCCTGACATTTCACTGTTGGGAAGGACTGCGGCAGACGGACGTACAAACTGATTTCGCACAAAGTTGCTGTCCATCAATTTGGGGACCACTCTTGGATGGGTTGCCTGCTACGGTCGAGATGAGAAAAACACTTGTGAAGGCATAGTTAGTTGGGGCCTGTCAAAAGGTGACAGTTTACATGCATCTGAAGTGATAGCAGCGAGGAAATGGGACAAGAGTACACCAAATAGGACTTTGTAGCAGAAAGTGCAGCATCTGATTCAGAGTTACACATCTTGATCTTTTATATCTTTCATTCTCACTAACTCTCCCCCCCCCCCCCCCCATCCAAGTGAAACTTTCAGCATTGTCTTTGAAAAAGTTCACGCCTCTTGGGCAGCTGCGAAGATGAGCCGGCGAAACTGCAGGTACATCTGCCAAGGTGCCAGAGAATGCGAGGTGCTTGTAATTTGATCAGGAATGGAAATTGGAAGTTTGGTCTGAACTCTGGGTTGACATCCAGACAGAACTAATTAGATTTACTTCTGTTTGTTCCCCCACTATTCCTCCCACCCCCTCTTCCAAATCATTCTTTCTGTTCCGAATCTTCCAACAAACCACATAAACCGAAGCCCCTTCATATGCATATTGTTTTTTAAGGTATCTCATAATGTCACGCTTTCTTATATTTTATTTATTTATTTTTCTTAGTCCCTCAATGAATTCATGTATACATGAGACAGTAGCCATTATTGTATCTTTATGCATGTGGGGATGGGTTGTGGCATTTATTAGGTTGGTGATGTTGAGGTACCGTACAGGTGTAGGAAGCTGACAAATCCAATCAACTCTATGCTGAAATATACACAGCACCACACCAGGTTTTCCTTTTTTCCTCCCTGCCTGGTGGTACAGTACAATGCATATTTATAAACTATTCCACAGTAAAAAACTAATCTAATGTGATATGATGTCGAGTGCCTTTTTCTGCATGTGTGTATGCAGAGTTCTGCAATATAGGTTTTGTGTGCTTAGTTTGCACTGTGCAAATGTTCGAACTTGTGCTTTGCTTTGGGAAATGCCAAATTATGTTTGTTATGTGCTTAGTCCCGATTTCCTTCAGGAGCGGTACATGCACCTTTAAACAAGTTTTTCCGCTCAGCTGATGAGCCATCTAGCTTGGTGAGGGTAACCTCATGGGGGCAGCTATAGATAGAAATGACTTCATCATTTGCTAGACTGTTTGCATCACATGGTATATGAGCTTCTAATGTTCTCTTGAATAATGCTTGAGACAGTCAGACAAGCCTTAAATGCAATGCAATGGAAGGTGACATAAATTCCCTATCCCTGTTTCAAAAAGTCTCAATTATATAATATCAGTTTTATCTTGACATACCAAGTTTGATATTAGGCCTTGAAAAATATTTGTCATTAACTGCCAGTATGTGAGTAAAAGATCATTTGATACTTAACCATTGCTTCACAAAATGTATTATACGATGACTTCATATGAACACAAGTTAAGTAATTGGAGGAAATTCAAATCATTTGTACGTTGATGGTAGAGCTAATAAAACATGCTTGACTGGAATGTAATACTGTTTACTTGGTCATAACCCAGTGATAACTATTCAAGTGTGAACTCCTGAGAATTTTCATTCTGCCCCGACACACACACACACACACACACACACACACACACACACACACACAAGCATACACTGACACGCTTCAGATCCTGCCAGCAATGATGGAAAGAGGCTGAAAGGAATTTATTATAAGGCAAAATGAGGCATTAACATGTGTTGTAAGTCCAGTAGTAACCAAATAACCTCAGATTCAAAAAACCTGCTTCATATGCACTTGATCTGCATATTGCATGTAAAATGACATGGAGAAATAATAATAAATGAGAGAATGTCTGCAAGTGCCCACTGAAGGCTTGTCATTAGAATTATTATACTGTGACATTGAAATTTGTGATCCTTCTATTTATGATGTGTTATAGAAAATAATTAGTTTTGCCTCAATAATGTGCATGCGCAGTTGGTTTTATCAGTCTGCATAGCCTAACCATGAGTATGACATCCACTGTAGCATAGCTGCACACTTTATGTGGTTGCAAGAGTTTTCATAACACGTATAAAGTGATGTTGACCGAAATTGTTCATTTTCTACACTGAGGATTCACATGTGGAATCCTGTCTCCAAACTTCACGCAAAGTTAGAACAATCTCTGATGAGCAATTTTACCGATCCTGCTGGGGATTGCTATTAATTGGCACTGTTGCCATGCAAGTTTCGCCACCACAGCGCAATATCTTAAATTTGGCAACACTTCACCATCTATGGTCTTTTTGAGTTTGGCATTATCCATTGCACGCTATGTAAAGCTTGGATCAGATAAAGTTCTTCACATCTACCCTTCACGTTTTATTAGTCATTCACCTATTTAAAAGCTCATTATTCATCATGGGACTTACAGATCATAAGCCTCATTTTTCTGCAACAAGTTCAAGAACAAATTAAGGAGGTGAATCGCTGAAAACAAGGAGACCTTTTTTATGAGACGATTTTTAAAATCTCCCCCCCCCCCCTCTTTTCACATTTGTTTGCATTGTCAGGGAGGAGGAAGGTTCCCCTGTGTATGATCGATAGGTCAAGTACATCTTAAAGCCGTTGTGAATCTAAGCTAACTCTTGCGCCGTATATAAAATTTCCTCAGTAGAAAGTCACACAATATCCCTAGCTAGAAGCCCTATTATAGGATCATGCATCGAAAAGCGCCCGTCTCTCTCTCTCCCTCTTTCTGCATCTCAGCTCCTAATGAAGAAAGGAATTGAAATGTATTGATTGATCAATTTCCGTCACCCTCTTCGTTTAGTGACTAGCCATCACCTGGCAACAGGATGGGAGTCGAGTCGCCCTCGTTTGGAGGCACGAGTTGGTTTCGATCACACAATGCCAGTATCTGCTATGGTTACGATATGCCGTCGTGATATCGACTGTAGAACTCACAAGCCTGTTGCTAAGGACCTTTAATACTGCCCACATTTTGGTAAACACAGTCGCAGAGTGTGTTAAAGAAAAATCCATTTCAAAGCTGGCACTACCTCCCGGTGCCTTGTCAACAACATGCTTTATGATGGTAAGCAAGGCATAGTATATATGATAATGTGGAAATTCTCTCTTTTGGAATGGTTCCCCATATTTGTGCATGCTTGTGAACAAACAGCCTAGGGGACTATCACATTTGTTGTTTGGTATTAAAGTTAGAGAGATCTGACCAGAAAAAAAGATTGATAATCTTGCCAACCTGTGCTGTATCCATATTGAGCCATTTCCTTTTATATCAAAATGCAAATTTACTCTCTGTCTCTGTTTAAAAAGAAAGGATAGTAGAAACCCTCTTTGCACATCCCAGAATTTCCAAAACTTTTGTAAAATCCTCATACTGATTCATTTTGATTCATTGCCTGAATCCTGTGCAATTGATCAACTGTCAGATTCACTTCCCTTCCTTATAAGTAGCTGCTCTCACCAATTTGTAACAATTTCATTGGAGGTCCCTGTGTAAGGAACATCAACACACATACACACACATAAAAACAAGTCTTGAGAGATACTTTTCCATGCTAGGATTGTCTACATTTTCAGTGTGATGGTACCGTAATGATTTGCGGAAATTTCAACAAAATCTCAAAATCTCAGTAAGAGCATACTGTAAAACCAGAAATTTTCACATGGATTTCAATTTGTTAGAATTTTGTTAGAGCTAAGATTCGTGAAATTAAAATGCATGCAAAAGTTCTTGTCTACACTTATGCATTGAATGCCAGTGGCAATTCACGAAAATTCCATGCCGCAAATATTTCTAGACTTTACAGTCCAGTGTGTGTGCTAAAATATCATATATTGGACTAGTATGAAAGGCATATCCTTTAAGATTATGTCTTGCACAGAGATTGAGTATTTGTAACAGTTAAGCCCTCAAGAAACTCACTAGTCAAAAAGTTACTTGCATACAATTTGTCTGATGTTTTGTGGTGAAGAAAGAAATGCGAAGTTTTTGTTTGTTTGTTTCTTTCTACAGTACTGTAAGTAATGTTTTTCCATAGTCCTTCTCATCTCTGATCTAGAAATAGCAATGAACACGATTGTGAGTAGAACTCATTAAAATCAAGCTTACAGGTATGCCCTTTCCCAAACATGAAGAAGAACATACAAATGCTCTTTGAATGGTACTGATTTCATTTTTCTGAGACATGATCAAGGTTAGAGTAGTAGAAAACTTGAAAATTTGCATTGAAGTCTAAAATTATCTCCCTCTTCTTTCCAGCAGGGGGATTAAAAGATCATGATCACTTTGTGGGATAGTATTCTTTCACTGCAATTTTTTTTTCTTTCTTTCTTTTCCTTTTTTTTTTTTTTTTTTTTTTTTTTGCAGTTGCACAATGCAAATTGCTCTGCATCAAAATTCTTGATGCATTAATATCTATCCTTGTCATGATCCATACCAAAGTTTGTATGCCATAGTCATTGCATGGGACAGCCCAACATCTTAATAATAAAGTACCGCAAATACTCGGGCTCAACTCTTTTATGTACTAAATAGTATTAGACAACAAGGAATCATCTGGCTTTCACGGTCTGTCCATGTTCACTAGTGTCGTCCTCTGAACGCCATTAGACAGGTGACCGTCTTTAACTGGCTGGATGATCAGCAACTGACCACGTAATTGACACAAATGAAATGGATGCTATTGGATGTTTTCTTGATTTATTCCATGTGACCCAGGCTGTCAAAATCCCAGAGGGGAGGATTTTTTTTTGTTTCAGTTTTTTTTAAATTTTGATATTGTGATTGTAACAAGGCTAGTGTATAGTAAAAACCATACGTCCCACTGTCCACACGTCACCTGTCAAGCTCATGGAGAGACATCGCATGGGGAGGTGCACTCTTGCCAGAGGTCAAAGCTTAGAATATGGCATGAACTGGAGTGTGCTCAGGATGTCAGCCGTCTGTTGAAGCACCAAGAAAAGTACACTTTAGCCCTTTTTACACTTGTGTTTCTTAACCCCGTACTTTCTCTGACCCAGGACTATCATTAGTCCCGTACCAATTTTTTCAGCTTTTTACACTCGCCAATTAGTCCCGTACTAAGCTCTTGTCCGGGGCTAAGGAGAAAATTGACCTTTTTACACTCGTATTTCTTAGTCCGGTACTTTCCAAACCACATGAATATTCATGATTACGCTGTGTACTGTACACGTACACGCACGCACCAGCAGCACTTGATTACCTCGTTTCTGATTGGTCAGTGAGGGTCGGACTTCGTCTCAGTCGCTTAGCCCAGGATTATTTTTTCGTTCTGTTTACACTCACTTGCTTTGCACCGCAATTGCGGTGTTAACCCTACTATTTTGCAGGGCCAGATAGTATGGGATTATCGGTGGGGCTAGCCCACTTTGGCAAAAACGAGTGTAAACAGAAAGTGGACTAAGGAAAGTCCCGTACCAACGGTGGGGCTAAGGCCCCCCCCCCCCCCTAGCCCCACCGTTGGTACGGGACTTAAAGCAAAAATTTACAAGTGTAAAAAGCCCTTTAACTCTGACTGCCCTTCCAGCAAAGGGTTGTTGTAATGTCAGGGAATGGTCAAAAGTTATAGAGTGTGCTCTATAGTGGCAGGAGTGAGAGAAGACGAGGGGGGGGGGTGGGGTGGGGTTGGAGTGGTGCAGTGGTTGTCAGAGAGGGTTGAAAGAAAGTTGAAAATTTAGGCATCATGTGTTTACAATATGACAAGTTCATTATATGAGCAAAGTTGTTTGTAGTCCATGCATAGTGATTGAAGTTGCAAAGGAATATTTTAGGTGGTGGTTGGAACAATACCTTCTAGGTGGTAATGGGAACAATACAAACAGATAAGTAGAACATTTTGTAGTGTTGTGTTTTTGTTCTATTCAAAATAATTAAACAGAAGCATATTTCATAGTGTTCAGTGCACTTTTGTGCTTTAATAGACAAAAATGTCTGTATTTGTAGTCCACAGTACTGACATGATTATCATTAAAGGGGGATATTTATCCAGCCATCGTAGGGAAGTATTTTTCCACAATTGTTTCGTTTTGCTTGTTTGTGTTATTTTTCTCTTTTACCGGGGGGGGGGGGGGGGGGATCTTGCCTGAGTGTTATCATAGCACACAGATTCTGCCATTATGTGACATAGTTTATCTCTAACGATGTAGAACATGCCAATGTAGAAGCATCGCATACCACTCCTGTTTAATTCAAATAAAAGCAATCATCACACGTTACTCTCAACAAAAGAAATGCCGAATGCTGTAGATATATGGATCCAGTGAAAAGAACTTAAGATCTAATATTTACATTTACCGACTCATTTTCTGTCATACCAATTTTTTATTTCCGTAATGCATTGCTGTACAAGTGCTTGAAATTGTCAACCTATTGAGAAAGAGGAACATGTTCCGCAGTGTTGCACACTCAAATGGGCCATGTTGTTCCCATACATGTGTATGTGACAATATTGCAAACATGCAAAAAAGTTCATTAGTAAGCCTTACACATTTTTATTTATATAATTTGTTTTCTTTTTTAACTGTGATCTAAGTTGTCACCTCAGATAAACATTGTATTACCCAACACATGATGATTCACTCATTTAACTATCAAAGTTACATACAACATGATATTCACCATAAACATCATGTAGGATCTACATATTCTGACATTGCCCTCATTTTGCAAGAAGTGAGGACAACTGCGGGAACAGAGAGATAATTGAGAAAAAACAAAACAAAAACAAAAACTGAGCAGCAGTTTATAGAGAATGCATGCAGAAGAAGTGCGCCTGCATGTCTCGATCACTCCACATTTGAGAGTATGGGGCAATAAGAGTCTTCTGCTCCGGCAAAGTGGAATATTTGATCGGCAAACACAAAAATATTATTTCAGCTCTGAATAATGACGTGCTGCTCGGCTCAGCTTCCAGGTTTTCTTTTTGTTATGGGGGATGGGGGTAGGGAAGGAGAAAATGGGACAACCACCATGAATGCAGCTCGAGCCAGCCGCTGCTTAGATTCGATTCCCCCAGCCTTTACTTCGGGAGCTCAGAGAGACGTTTGCAGTGTACTTGATACTGCTTGATCACGTGCCTTCCGTGTCGGTCGCGGGTAATTTCGTATTTGTCGAGCGCAATCTGATGAGCGTATTCTGGGTCACAAGAGTAAATCTCGGCCGATCCGCTGTAAAAGGAGTCTTTGCCAAGAGATGTGCAGCATTTGCTTGTGCGATGACAAGCCACAGGCTGAGGAGAGACTGGGATGTCTGGAAAGACAAGTAAGATGAGATGGCATGGGACTGTGTGTATTGAAATCTGTGTCCCATAAAGCTAGACTTCAAAAATACATCGGGGTTGCAGATATCAAATGAAAGTGCTATGTTATACTGCAAAAAAAAAAAAATCTTTATTTTTAATCATAGCTGTCAAACAAAAACAATTTACTATAATTGTGAAATCAAAATCAGATCAGATGGAAAAATAGAACAGAACTTCAGAAGGTTATATTACTTTATTTTTCTGTCAGGATACTTGTATCCTTGGACAACATTTTCTCTTGTCTAGAATGCCCATTTTGATAGTCATGTGGCTCCAAATTATGATTTTTTTTTTTTGCATCATTTGCTTTGCATGATGACACAGAAATGTTCTTGACATTTTGTTATTTTTGTTTTCTTTTTGTTCAATGGCCCTAAAAGTCTCGTGATTTTTTGAACATTTCATTAGTAACTTCATTGCCAAAAATTTGTTCTAATGGCAGTTTCCTTATCAAAAGTTTATCTGTATCTGTCAGGTTTTGTGTGTGTCTGTGTACTTGACTTAAAAAAACAAAAAACAAAAAAAAAACACTCGGGCCCGAATTCACGAAGGTGGTACAAATGAAACCATGGTCTAAACCATGGACAAAGACCGTAGTTTTTTATGGGGTGCCGAGTGTCGCATGGCCTATTTCATCATGAAATCAGTCATTTCGTAGACGTAATGATCATTTCGCATGAAATTACAATTTCGTTTTTATTTCGTTAACGAAATGATTATTTCATCGACGTAATGTTAATATTTCGTAACGAAGTGAACATTTTGTCGACGGAATCGACAAGAAGACTGATTTCGTAATGAAATAGGCCATGCGACACTTGGAGCTCTATACAAATTGTCCATGGTTTAAACCATGGTTTCATTTGTACCACCTTCGTGAATTCGGGCCTCAAAGTTCTGACTTGCAACTGGAGAGCTGCACTTGCTGAAGCTGTAAGCAAATTTTCATATTGGTTTAAAAATGTGACCAATATGTGTGTGACGAAGCATAAGGAATATAGGGCCTATCATAATGAATATGACTAATAACATATTCATTGCACATTATTGTGCTTGGACATAGAGCTGCAGATCGGTCCAGGCAGACCATCCAAAGTAGAAGAGAAGCCAAACTGCTGATGAGTGTCTTTCTCGAAAATGAGAAATGCTGAAATTGCTGAGAAGCTTCATTTTGGGAGACAATGTATATAATAACAAATTGTTTCTGGGAGACAATGTACATAATAACAAAGTGTTCCTGGTAGACAATGTACAGAATAAGAAAGTGTCTCAAAATGCTGATATGACCCTTCTTTGCACGTTACATAAGGTATCCTGAATTCGATGAGAGGGATCACACTTGTTTAAATGGTCAGCTGTAGGCACCTGGAATCGAGTCAAGGGAATACCAGTTGTAAAGAAAAGGTATAACTGGTGGAAGTCTGACACTGGTCAAAACAAGATGAGGAGTGACAGTTTTATCTGCCCCATGAGTACTAGCTTTAAGTTGACAAGGGGGTAATGTGCTGACATTAGTCCCTAGGTGCTGACACTAGTCTTTATTGTGCTGACACTAGTCTTTATTTTGCTGACAGTGCCTTGTGGAGTGTCCACTTCATAATTATTCATCAGATGACCAATGGTCATCTATATGATTGGTTAATTGTGTCGGCAAGGGGAGGGACATCTATGTGCCATATTTAATGTTACATTTTAATTTGGTTTCCAAGAGGGGCGGACTCAGTAAAATAATCATATGCATGAAGCTTGAGAGCCTGAAACAAAACCAGGGTGCAAGACCTCAAAATAGTTAGTTACAACTCGACATCTTCAAGTAGCTCATTGAGTGAAGAATCATTTCACTCCAACTGTACACATCATTTTCGACTGAATAAAAATCCAGCGGACACCCAGGTTCACATACGACTTGTGTGGAATGGGACTTTGATTTTCAACGACTGCCGGTGTGTGTGCAGGTGAATGATGCGTGAAAGGTACGCCAACATCCATGAGTGTTGAAAACCTCGTTACACTTGGTGGCAGCGGTGGGATGAACTCCCATGAAATTGCAAGCAAGCAACCATCAGTTGAGACTGTTTCTGTGTGATCCAGAAATATCACCTGAGTAGCCGAGTAGCAACCATGCTGGTTGTGATGTTGCTGTTATAGAACAGTTTCTTGAGACTCAGAAGTTTGGCGAGTCCCAACATTGAGAGAACAATTTGAAAAGCTAAGCTGAGCTGCATGAAGTCAGTCGTCTGCAACGCAGTTGTGATGTCTTCAACGCTTCCGACATTGGGCTGACCAGGTTGCAGACAGACGCCGGTCCAGGGACGGGCTGAGACGAGGACGTGGACGGTGCCGTCAGGACGGAGTCTGGGACCCAGGAGGGACGAGACTACACGGAGCAGCAGACAGCTGAGCAGGGTGACCACAACACATCGCCAGGGACGATTGACAGGGAGAGCAAAAGTCTTATCGTAGGGGGTAAGTGAGCTTCTCTCGGTCAATTTCACGGCAAGGCAGAGGGGGTAAACAGTACTACAAATAATCACTGTTATATCCTAAGTGTTGTGACAGGTTGTTGTTAAGACTGTATTAACATGGAGGGGGAAAGCAACTTAAGTCAGTTAAGAATGCAAGAGTTGAGGCAAAAGTGTGAAGAGTTGGGGCTGCCACATGAAGGACTGAATAGAAATCAGTTGGTTCAGAGCATAGAAGAGGCAAATAAAGGGCAAGTTTCATCTCAGCCAGAGGCGACTGTTGTTAGCACAGATGGGGATGAGGCCCAAAATGCTGCTGCACGCAAAGAGTCTTTAGAAGAAACGCGCATGCGCTTTGAATTAGAAAAGTTGACAATGCAAGTGCGGCTAGCAGAGCTAGAAAAAGAAAAGCGTGAAAACATGCCTGGCGCAGCACCTGGAAATGCAAGCGTGGTGGAGGGAGGTATTAGGCGGCAACTTCCCTTTTACAAAGAAGGGGAGGATGTAGATGTATTCCTGCGTACTTTTGAAAAGATGGCCCATTTGAATAACTGGCCTAGGGATGTATGGGCACTACAACTGGCCCCACTGTTGTCAGGAAAGGCCAGAGAAGCATATGCCAGACTGTCATTAGAGAGTAGTAGGGACTACGACGCAGTGAAAGCAGCCATACTGCGTAGATATGACCTGACTCCAGATGCGTACCGGGTTAAGTTTAGAGAGTTGAGAGTTGACAAAGAAGAGACGTACACAGAATTCTCTGTGAAGCTCTCCGACCTGTTAGGGCGTTGGCTAGAGGGGGCGGGAGCAGACACAGATGTTGACAAATTGAAGGAGCAAATCCTTATGGAGCAAATGTTGAAGCAAGTCCCCTATGACTTAAGAGTATGGCTCCGGGATCATGAGCCGCCAACACTTCAGGCCATGGCGAGGCTCGCAGACCAATATGTGCAGAGTAGAAAAAGAATGGGAAAGCCCCAGGGATACACAGGAGGCAGACAGGACCTCAGATCATTCCCTAAATCTGGAGGAAAGCCCAGTTTTGGGAGCGGGAAAGGGGAAAACATACCCCAGAAACCGGTACACAACCAAGAACAGAAAGGCAGTCGGGGGAAGATACAGTGCTATAAGTGTGGCAAGCTAGGGCACATAGCAGTAAACTGTCAGAACGCTCAAAAATCTACCCCAAAGGAGGAAAGGGATGCAAAACAAGGCCCTGCATACTTCTGTAGATCTAGACCCCACAAATTCTTAGAGGCATACACTAGCCAGGCTATGCTAGGAGGAAGAAAGGTGAGCCTATTGCGTGATTCAGGCTGCACCCATTCCCTTGCTAGAGTAGACGTAGTAGACCCTGACCTCATTATCCCAGGAGAGACAATCCATGTTAGGGGTTTATTCATTAAGAAAGAGCTACCAGTGGCCAGAGTACATCTGACGAGTGATGCCTATGGTATTCAGAAGTGGATTCGTGTGGGAGTAGTCGATGATATTGAAGTAGACATGATACTGGGCAATGAACTTGTCCATGAAGAAGACCCCGAGTTGAAAATGCCCGTAGTGAGTGGAAAGGAAGAGGGCTTGGTAGTAACACGGAGCCAGGCTCGCGTGGAAAAAGAAAAGGTAGAAAACGAGAGAACAGAGAGGGAGAACTCCCAAGTTCGTGTGAGAGACTTATTCAGCATGAATGAGGGAAATGATGAAGTAGTTGATGCTGACAAAGCTCCCATGGATGGGGAATCTCACGAGGGGGAAGAAAGTAGCCACAAAGCAGGAGAACAGATGGGGAAGAAAGAATCCATAGACTCAAGAAGTAGAGGGCACAGCCAATTAGACATGGGGGTAACAGAATTAATTCAAGCCCAGCAAGAGGACATAGGCCTAAAGTCAATTTGGGAGAAAGTAGAGGAGGAGGATGGAAACACGAAATGCTACTTTTATGTGGACAAGGGGGTGCTCATGCGTAAATGGTCTGGTGCAAATCAAGCCCAAGGGGAGGGATACAGACAAATAGTAGTCCCTAAGCAGTACAGAGGAAAGCTGCTACATATTGCACATGACAATCTGACGGCAGGTCATTTGGGGGTTGGTAAAACACAACAGAGGCTGATGCAAAATTTCTACTGGCCAGGGATATTCCGGGATGTAGCAGAATTTTGCAAAACATGTGGTCCATGCCAAAAGTGTGCAAGTCAGTACCGGGGAGGGAAGGCAAAACTAGTGTCAGTCCCAGTGATCGGCAGGCCATTCAGGAAGGTTGCTATGGATATTGTGGGCCCCTTACCAAGAAGCAAAAAGGGCAATAAATACATCCTTGTCCTCTGTGATTACGCAACACGTTATCCCGAGGCAGTACCCCTCCCCTCAGTAGAGGCTGAAAAGGTGGCAGACGAACTGATAAAGATCTTCAGCCGAGTAGGGATTCCAGACGAGCTCTTAACAGATCAGGGGTCAAACTTTATGTCCCTCCTAATGAAACAGCTGTGTAGTAGTCTGGGTATCAAGCAGCTAAGGACCAGCCCTTATCACCCCCAAGCCAACGGACTGGTAGAGAGATTTAATGGGACTTTGAAGGGGATGCTGAAACCGTACACTACAGAAGGGGATGTGACCTGGGATGAACTCATCCCCTATGTGTTGTTTGCATACCGAGAGGTTCCCCAAGAATCAACGGGATTCTCCCCATTTGAACTTTTGTATGGGCACAGAGTAAGGGGACCCCTAGATATCATTCGGGAGACCTGGACAGGTGAAATTCCCTCACAAGAGAGCATAGTGACGTATGTGCTAAGGAGCAGAGAAAATCTGGCCGCAATCACGAAGGCAGCCCAGACAAACCTAGCCATGGCCCAGAAGAAACAACAAGTGTGGTATGATAGGAAAGCCAGAGCAAAAGACCTGAATGTAGGCCAAAAAGTGCTGGTGCTACTCCCATGCAGCACTAATAAGCTAATGGCTAAATGGCAAGGCCCCTATCCAGTGATACAAAAGCTGAGTGACGTTAACTATGTGATTGAGATGGGGGACAAAAGAAAGAAACACCGCGTGTTTCATACAAACATGCTGCGTGAGTGGCGAGAGCGGGAGAGTACATTGTACATAGACGTTGAAAGTGCCGAGTGTGAGGAATTAGACGAGGTCATCGAGTCAATGACCTGTGAAGTGTCCCCATCTGAGGTCAAGATACCAGACTACCTCTCAGATGCACAGACGAAACAAGTGACTGACCTAGTAGGGGAGTATAGCGACATCCTTAGTGACAAACCTGGACGGACGGATGTAGTGAGACATGACTTAATCACTACAAATGACCGCCCAATCAGACAGAGGGCATACCGACTCCCACATGCGTTAAAAGATACAGTAAAGAAAGAACTAGATGAGATGTTGGATGCGGGAATCATCTCCCCTTCCGATTCCCCATATGCTAGCCCCCTTGTGATTGTTAGAAAGAAAGATGACACCCTTCGACTTTGCGTCGATTATCGCAAACTTAACCAAGTGACTGAATTTGACGCATACCCAATGCCCAATATAGAAGCCATCATAGACGAGCTAGGAAAGGCCAAGTTTATGACCACGATCGACCTGACAAAAGGGTACTGGCAAGTTCCCCTAACCGACGATGCAAAGAGAAAGTCTGCATTTATTACACCCTTTGGCCTCTTTCAATTCAATGTGATGCCTTTTGGGATGCAGGGCGCGCCAGCCACCTTTCAGCGGCTTGTAGATCAGGTGCTGCGTGGATTAAGCAAGTTTGCGACTGCGTACATAGATGACATTATCATCTACAGTGAATCTTGGGAGCAGCATCTGGTCCATGTCCGGGAAGTGCTAGAAAGGTTGAGAGCAGCAGGCCTAACAGCAAAACCCAGTAAGTGTAAAGTCGCCAGGAGGGAGGTACTCTATCTGGGGTTTGTTTTGGGAGGGGGTTGTGTGAAACCCGAACCAGCTAAAGTGGAGGCAGTAATGAATTACCCGCAGCCTGCAACAAAGACGGATGTCAGAGCCTTCTTGGGCCTAACAGGCTACTACAGGAAGTTCATTCCAAACTATAGCAAAGTGGCAGCCCCACTCTCGGACCTCACTCGTAAAAGTGAACCTAGACTAGTTAGGTGGAACAACGAATGTGGCCAGGCATTTGAGTCCCTGAAGAAGTCCCTTGCTTGCTCACCTGTGCTCAAAAATCCTGACTTCTCCAAAGAATTCATCGTACAGGTAGATGCCTCAGAAAGGGGAATTGGAGCAGTTTTGAGTCAAAGGGATGATGAAGGTGATGATCACCCAGTGGCATACATAAGCAGAAAGTTACTGCCAAGAGAGCAAAAGTATGCCACTATCGAGAAAGAGTGTATGGCAATCGTGTGGAGCATCCAAAAATTCCAGCCATACTTGTTTGGACGACAGTTCCTCGTACAGACCGATCACAATCCTTTGAAATGGCTCCACACGATGAAAAATCAAAACCCAAGACTGATGAGATGGAGTCTGGCACTACAGACACACTCAATGAAACTTGAGCACAGGAGCGGTAGCAAAAATGGGAATGCAGACGGTTTGTCTAGAATGTAATATATCTGAAATGGCATGACATGACTAAGATGGCGGATGAGGTAGTACTTGTATGTCATATTTTCAGTTAAGATATAACTGTAAGTGTTCATGTATGCTAATTGTATGTTGACAAAAAAAAAAAAGGGCAAAGTTAGGTATTCGTGTAACTGGCTAATTTCAACTCCTAAAGCAACCGATCATGGGAAATATATACATGTTATAAAGCCAGACTAGGCCCGGTAAGCATGCAATACCTACCGTTTGAATGAAATAATTATGTGTGTCAACTCTGCCTTGCCAATAGTGAAAGAGAGCTCACAATTGTACCCTAGACATAACATGTTGAACATTGCTATCCAAAGGAAACCGTGCATCAAGAGACTGAGTAACTAGAAGTCAAGAGATTCGAATAATCAGCGATGAACCCGAACACACATGCATATTGAACTAGCATGGACACTTTGAAAACTGGAAGTGTGTCGTCATTAAATGTGACAAAATATGCACTGACTCAAGAAATATGATCGATTATGCTTCTGGTGTTATGTACAAATGCATGAGTAATAATGTTTATGTGATTTCGTGATTTATGATTTAATAATGATTGTTTCATTTCATACAGAACAGTGACTCGCAAGTATCCATCCAACTATTCTAATTTGGGTATGAAAAGGGTCTTAATGAAGTGAAAACTTTCAACTGCATTCCATTCCCTTTTCATTGTCTTGGGTAGGGGGATGTCTGTGACGAAGCATAAGGAATATAGGGCCTATCATAATGAATATGACTAATAACATATTCATTGCACATTATTGTGCTTGGACATAGAGCTGCAGATCGGTCCAGGCAGACCATCCAAAGTAGAAGAGAAGCCAAACTGCTGATGAGTGTCTTTCTCGAAAATGAGAAATGCTGAAATTGCTGAGAAGCTTCATTTTGGGAGACAATGTATATAATAACAAATTGTTTCTGGGAGACAATGTACATAATAACAAAGTGTTCCTGGTAGACAATGTACAGAATAAGAAAGTGTCTCAAAATGCTGATATGACCCTTCTTTGCACGTTACATAAGGTATCCTGAATTCGATGAGAGGGATCACACTTGTTTAAATGGTCAGCTGTAGGCACCTGGAATCGAGTCAAGGGAATACCAGTTGTAAAGAAAAGGTATAACTGGTGGAAGTCTGACACTGGTCAAAACAAGATGAGGAGTGACAGTTTTATCTGCCCCATGAGTACTAGCTTTAAGTTGACAAGGGGGTAATGTGCTGACATTAGTCCCTAGGTGCTGACACTAGTCTTTATTGTGCTGACACTAGTCTTTATTTTGCTGACAGTGCCTTGTGGAGTGTCCACTTCATAATTATTCATCAGATGACCAATGGTCATCTATATGATTGGTTAATTGTGTCGGCAAGGGGAGGGACATCTATGTGCCATATTTAATGTTACATTTTAATTTGGTTTCCAAGAGGGGCGGACTCAGTAAAATAATCATATGCATGAAGCTTGAGAGCCTGAAACAAAACCAGGGTGCAAGACCTCAAAATAGTTAGTTACAACTCGACATCTTCAAGTAGCTCATTGAGTGAAGAATCATTTCACTCCAACTGTACACATCATTTTCGACTGAATAAAAATCCAGCGGACACCCAGGTTCACATACGACTTGTGTGGAATGGGACTTTGATTTTCAACGACTGCCGGTGTGTGTGCAGGTGAATGATGCGTGAAAGGTACGCCAACATCCATGAGTGTTGAAAACCTCGTTACACTGTGACAACGTATTGTTTCATTTTGGAATGGACGGAATTTGGTATTATGGCCTCGGTAGAAGGCATATTACATGAACGCCACAGGATTTAGAAATTTGTACACCATGCTGTGTTTTTATGTACCTTCGTTAAATTCTATGCATTCTTTTCCACAGCAGAATAAGGTCAGCAAATTAACACTTTGGGCTTGTTTGTCTTTTGTGTTGTTTGAAGGTTTGCATGGTGAAGTTAATTAGGAAGAAAGAGTTGCGGTGACACCATGTGTATGTAGTCCTTAACCGGATCGTAGTTTGGAAGAAGAGCTTAGAAAGAGGAGAAACGAAGAGGGAAGCGACATATGGGGGTTGTGAGGAGGGCAAAAAGTGAAGAGTGGGAGACAGTAATGGGCTGGAAGTTGAAGTTGCACTAGTGGAGACAGTAGAGAAAGGAACACAAAGAGTGGTAAGGAAGAATAGTGTGAGAATCAAGTAAGATGTTCGGACATCGTTAGAAGGGGAAAGATGAAATAGAAGGGAAGAGGAAGAGAGAGGAAGAGATGATTCTCCAACATTCAACTCCTTCCTCTTCCTCTTCCCTTCTATTTCATCTTTCCCCTTCTAACGATGTCCGAACATCTTACTTGATTCTCACACTATTCTTCCTTACCACTCTTTGTGTTCCTTTCTCTACTGTCTCCACTAGTGCAACTTCAACTTCCAGCCCATTACTGTCTCCCACTCTTCACTTTTTGCCCTCCTCACAACCCCCATATGTCGCTTCCCTCTTCGTTTCTCCTCTTTCTAAGCTCTTCTTCCAAACTACGATCCGGTTAAGGACTACATACACATGGTGTCACCGCAAATCTTTCTTCCTAATTGTTTGTCTTTGTTCATGCATAGCATCGCACAACGATTGTTTATATATGCATGTGTTCAGAGCGATACAGAGCGACTGGCGTGTTTCTCAAATATTGCCCATATGTCAAAGGTGCACATACCTCTATGCTCTGACGCACGTCATTGACAGTGACAAAGAGCTTCTCTCCAGTGCCTGTCTTAATTTTCCGTGGCTGAGTGGGATAAAGCCACAGTGCACGTCGTACGGGGGAGTGATGCAACAAGCTTGAGGCCAGAAACCTTGAAAGCTATAGCTGAGGGCTACATGTGTATAAGTGGTATTCGTAATTCTGTTGTTCACTCGTCACACAAGCTCCTGGGTCCATTTTCTTGCATTCGTATAAAAATATGCAGCGTGTGAAATATGCCTGCGTGGTAATCATCAATAACTTTCACAACTGTCACTTAGTTGCAGATTCGTCCAAGATGATTGCACCATAGTGAAATGATATTGAACATAACTATGGAACCAGAAATATTCACAGCATGATTTTTATTTAATTTTTTTTTTTTTTTTTTTTTTTTTGTGAATTGCCACTGGCATTCAATGCATATTGTGTAGACAAGAACTTTTGCATGCATTTTGATTTTGCAAATCTTGACTTGTGAAATTTGCGAAAATTTCATGCACACAAAAATTTCTGGTTTTAAGCAGTAATCCTATATTAATAAAAATAATGTTACTTTTTGTATATACTAGCTATCCAAAGGTGTCTTTAATGCAGTAATATGAGACATTAATTTCATAAGATTTCCATATTCCTGTAAATGAAATCAAATGTTGGGTAGATTTTTCATACGTGGGAAGGTATATAATACTCGCTGAATGTACAATTCTTCTTTTTTTTGTGGGGGGGGGGGGGATGCATTTCTATACATTATAAAGCATGATCTGTCTTTGTCTTTATTTAGGATGAATATCTTTTTCTGTTCAGACAACCAAATTTTGGTTATGCTCAAAAGATATTAGGAAATATGGATATCTTTCTACAAACATCCAGAAGAAAAAAAGTTAATGCACACATTGCAGTAGGATCTATACTAGGGGCTGATGTTTCACTTCATTGATATCACAGTTCTACTGCCAAGTTTTGGATCAGGGGGTGTTTCATCAACGCTTGTCAGTGTCGACAGTTTCAGCAAAATCTTTGGTTTTGATTGGCTGAGATGCTCTGGTCACTGACTGTAACTATGGTGATTCAAGTTGTCAGCGCCGACAAACGTTGATGAAACACCCCCCTGTTGTAGTGTCCCTGCTTTTATTCGCAATACAAAATTTGTAGTTTTGCCTATGTTGGCCTTCAGAAGCAGTAGCAGCTCCTGTTTTCTTGACATCAGGGTTGCAAGCTGAAAACACAGTCACACACACATTGGTATTATAAATGCTTTTTCTCTTATGTAATCAACAGGAAAAGACTCTAGAAATACATAGACATGCACACAAAATGGACACAACAGGTTGCAATTACACAGCAAAGTACAAACAAGGATGGATGTACTATTATTAAAAATGAGTATTTCATTATCTACATCCTTGTTACAGCCATTATGATTGCATTTTGTGACACCTACATATTATATGCCACATTCTGCCTATCTACCAGTCTGTGAAGGTCGATTCATGGAATGATAGGCGTATATAATTCAAAGAATTTCTTATCTACATGTAGAAACTACAATTTTCCCTTTGTGAACTGAAGAGCAGATAGATTGAATAACCACAAGTACAAATGCGTAGGGAAAAATTAAGTGCACATTTAGAGGTTAGTCATGGTATTGAAGAATAAATGTGTGAGTTTGTGGATTCCAATAATCAAGTTACCTGAAAGTGTTGTCTTTTTCTAGAGTACAGTGCTTTTGATTAGAAATAAATGTCATGGACAGTTTTTATGAAATGATAACAACAACAGCAAATGACAAGGACTCAAAACATGAGCATGTATTTTAAGGTGGTGAACGGCAAATGTGTCCGTGGTTCTAGAAGACAGAGTATAAAATTTTGAATGATAGCACATGATTAAAAAAAAAAGTTTTTTATTTGTATTGGTGGGCTTTGTTTACAAATACAATACAGAAATGAGCCACAAAGTGCGTAATACTGCATGCCATATTTAGCGAGTCTAAATTTTCGCGAATCGGGACTTCCCGACAATTTCACGAGTGGTAAAATTTGCGATCGTGGAGTATTTTACTGTACTGAATGGAGAAATGTCTACATTTGCGTCATATTCATATCGGGATCAGAGTCATTATGTTTGCTTGTCTTTAATTTTGTGAATAGCACTTGACTCGCGAAATTTGCGAAAAGAAAAACCTTGCGACTTGTAGACAGTGATACGTGGATTGTAGTAAACAACATGTTATAAAAATGATTATGAAATGACAGTATGTGAGTCAATTCTGTGCTTCATTTCAGTCATCATGCTTTATTTGGATTGAATATTTGATTGGCTCTTCTTAAACTCTTGTCTGATGTGAATTATTTAGATATGATACCATCTTGATCAATATTTGTTTGTCTTTGTTTTTGTTTTTCTTACAGAATCAGATGCAAGAAGTCATTGATGCAATGTTTGAAAAGAAGGTAAGTACCTGAATTTGCCAAAATAACATCAGTCGTAGGAACAGGATTTGATATTGGGGCTATCATGGTAGGAAAAAAAAAAAAAAAAAAACTTCTCTTTTCATGGTAACATTTCTGCTTTGAAAAATATTATTCAGTGAATACTGCAATTGGAAATTAGTTAAAGTATTGATAATCATGAAATTGTTATAGATCTTGCCCAGGGTTGCTTTACTTTGTGTTGATACATTCATTGTGTGCTCTTAGGCTGAAACTATCATTTTGTTTGTTTTTGATCTTTGGTTTAGATTAATTGTTTGAGAGGCCTTGAAATCAGGAGCAATCTCTTGTATGCCATTTTTCTCACTGCATTGGGAGAAAGTTTTGGAAAAAAAGAAGATGAAGAAGAATATCAGGTAATTTACTTGTATGTCACAAGTACATTTGTAATTATCTATAGGCCTAGATAAAAATGATTGACAATACCTCAGAATGTTATGGAAGACCACGCAAGTAAAAAAGGGGCATATCTGCTGTAGGACTTGTCAAACTTTAATTTTCTTTCAATGCATGAAGCTGCAAATAATTTCTGTTTTGATGTGTTGAAACGACTTTCAAATTGTTTGTAAAGACTTTCAAATAGTTAAGACTTTCAAATTGTTTGTAAAACTGCAGTGTATGACACTCACACACACAATCCCCTTTTATTTGTCAGTGGCAAATGGTGCATGTCCCCTAAACCACCTCAATTGATTATTCTGTATTTCATCATGGATAGTTTATGTCACCGATTCTTTATTTTTTGAAGCAGGCTTTTTTCACTTGTATGTTCCTTCTTGCATCCTAAAACTGCCATTGTCACCGAAGTGTCAGCTTTAAAGGGACTGTACAGTACTGGTTGAGGTGGGGATTCATGTTTTGAACATTCCTAAGTGAGATAATGAAAAGCCTCTTATGAAATATGAAAGAGCATGTAATTTTAAGGAGGATTCAACGTTTATTTGATAAAAATTGGTTTTCAAATGGCTGAGATATCCAAAAAAGTGTTAACAATAAAAGGCGACATGCCACAGCTTTATTAGGATCTCTTTGTTTCACCTTGTTTTTGGATATCTCAGCCATTTCAAAACCGATTTTCATCGAATTAACTTTTGATACCCCTTAGAACTGCATACTCTTTGACATCTCATACAGTGGTTTCTGAATCTCTCGCAAAACATTAAAAGCTAAATCCTCACCTTGGCCAGAACTGTACACACCCTTTAATGTACATAGAAATTTCACCATTATTTTTCTCGACTTTGCCAAGGTGTATAATTTGTGCCAGAGGGCTGTTGTACGGAATTGAGTTGGCATCTGTGTACTCAAGAGTTGTTCAGAGAACCTCCGAAGCTGTGCTTTAGCACATCTTTCTTTTCCAGCTACTTCGAATCTCCAACTGAAATATGACCCTGTCAGAGAACTGCCAGTGGCCCAGAACAAGCTTTAGTGTTCAGATACATCCCATTGCATTAGGATGGATTACAGAACCAACTCTTGCAAGCAGTTTTAGTTTTCCCCCGTCCTCCTCCCAGGGCCCTGAGCTGTCATCCGGTATGAAGAGGTATGGGAAGTTATCATTTCCACTCTTGTCAGGGTCTTGAAGCTGTGGCAGGCCTAACACGTGTGAGTTATGCGGACGATGGGGTCCGAATGTGCCTCTGATATATGGCTGTGTTTTTCAGGTTCCAACTTCCCGGAGGGTACCCTCTTTTGTCTTTTTATTTTATGAGCGAATGAGGATTTTGATTAAATCTGAATGCACCTGCAGGGCCGTGTAATGCTACACCAGTCTGCATCCATGTAGTGGTAATACAGACGCGCAGTGTTTTCCTGCTCCTCCGAGGGGAGTAGAGGAGCGCATCATCAGTATGGGAGCACATCATTGGGGACTATTTTGTCTCCTGTCACTCGTTGTAGTAGATCATGCGAATATGAAATTGCCAGGTTTACTTTTGGCAGCACGCGGGAGGAGGGAGTGATGCCCAGCATGCTCCGGCAGCGAGACATGAAGCTGCTTGTGTAATGGCACTAGAATGTGTGTGCTCACACAACACGCACGTAGCCTGTCTCTGAGACCTTGACCCAACTGTCTGTATAAAAATGTTGGCTTACCCGTCCAAAAGAGAAATAGGCCTATCTGGACTTCCATAACGTATGTATGTGACCTATGATTGAAGTTTACTTGTATGGGATGTAAACCACTTGATGCAATGTTTGATTGCAATGTTACCCGTCATCCAGATATGATGTGCAAAATCAGAAAGAAGTGCCATGGATACAATGACATTAAGCTTGAAATTTATTAATTTTGTTTCTTTTTCTTTTCTTTTTTATTGGGGGGGGGGGATATTGGTATACAATAACTAAATCAGTAATAGCAAATTATTTCTGTGCTCTTTGTGAATCAGTAACCATGGACAACCGGCATTGTTGATCTGATAATGTTATTTTGATAATACAGTAGTAATTCACATGAAGAGCATAAGCACATTCTGTGGATGGCTCATATTTCTTATTTTCAGCTTTCCTTGCTCTTGACCTTAGTAATGCCTTGGTGTGATTAATCCCAGTGGTAGAAGAAGATGTCAGTCCCCACTGGCTGTGGCATGATTTGCCATATGGATGTAATTGCCATATCAGTGATTGGAGATGCCAAGCACATGCTGTCTCACAAGCACTTGGCATTCCATATCTACATTGGCTATGCCATCCTCGCAGTACGATTCAAAATATGCCAAGGAGGACCATCAACTCGACCCCTCCCCTTTCCTTTGAACCAGCCCTAGCTGGCTACTGGGTCAAGAGCACCCCAGCAACCTGGTTGGGATTTGGACAAACCAAGTCAAATGTCTCATGTGCCACTTCAATTCAAGGGAAAGGTCTGCTGTGTAATACAAGGCAGTGTGTTATTGGCGCTACATCTGGGACACTGGTAGTGGTAGCAATTAGAACCCCCTCCCTATCCAAGGAACCCATCCTCATGATCGATTTGGCAGCTTCAACGTCGTGTGATTGATGATTGCTGTAAGGTTCCAAACTGCTGTTGTCGTTGATTACCATTCGTGTGTCATTTCATGGTTGAATGCAGGCAAGGGTGCCTTCATTTTTGCGAATTGCTTCGTGCAAATTCAAAATATGCATGGTATGGAAGACATCTTCAAGTGTCATTACCAAGATCTATTGCAAAAACAAATGGTAGATCTTGTGGAACTATTAAGAAAGAAAGCTTTTCATATCTTTACTATCTTTACATATGGGTACACACTTCAATCTCGAATGCAGAGACAGTTTCTGTATTCAGTACAAATGAATGTTTAGAGAAACTAACATCGGTCCCAAATTGTTGATCATACTGCAAATGTACATTTCAACTGCACAAACCCTTCAAAAATGTAGAAGATTGTACATAATAAAAAATAAAAAAAATAAGATCCCAAAGCACAATCTTCCTGATAATAGTTATGTTTGGCAGCAAATTTCATTTATTTCAAGAAAATTGAATGATTGGTCCGACAGTCTTCCTTTCACATATGATTGAGTGATCAGTGGTGATAGTCTATGATTTGCACAGAATTGTTTAGAGAAGCAGTGTACTATAAAATTGAGTATGCACTGCACGCATGACGTGCAAAAGCTGCACTGTGTGTGATGGAACGTTGCCATCACAGAAAATACAAGTTGAAGGTTTGCACTCTCAAATTACGTTTATCGGCTTGTGTAATATAAAAGATGATGACTTTTGTTTGGGGGAATATACAGGACACAATGTTCTGCCTCAAGGTTTGCAGTCCAATTTCATGGAGGGTAGAGGTCCCACAGTAGCAATCTATAACGTTCAGATTAATTTGTAGATCCCTCTCTCACCGATTATCAACATGATGTGCTCCCCCACATACAGGATTCATGCACTTGAATGTACGACAAGAATATTGAGGATCACATTCTCCTGCTCTTCTCTCTCTTTCTCTCCTTTTCTTCCTCTCTTTGAATCTATCTCTATCCGTCTATTTGTCTGTCTGTCTGTTTGTCTGTCCTATAGCTGGTGGAGAAGATCTATTTTTGATACAGGGTTCGCATCTTTTTACATTATGTAGTACACTAAGACCCC
This sequence comes from Diadema setosum, assembly GCF_964275005.1. Lineage (NCBI taxonomy): Eukaryota > Metazoa > Echinodermata > Echinoidea > Diadematoida > Diadematidae > Diadema > Diadema setosum. Next base: position 6,091,026 of record NC_092686.1, read on the forward strand.
GGGAAATAAAGTATGTATGGGCACGACACCGATGCCACATTCAACAGGTTAGGGGTACACACCATGCATCACCGAGTTTCTCCAGGGGGCTAAGAGGGATGAGAGATCGATGGATGCATACCTTTTCATTTGTTCCACTGTTGAAGCTTGGCCAATTTGTCTTGAGGTGGTCCTGTAATGAATCAGGAGGGTTTGCAAAGAGAATATGCATGTCTGTGGCATCTGATGTCCCATGGGTAAGGGGGGGGGGGTGATTCATTAGTTTTGATGAAGTTCTCATTACAAGGATGAATGCTATCCAGTAATTACCCTCAATTATGTACATTTGGTGAAAGCTTTTATCTGTTACATAGCTCTCTGCACTTGCAAGCAATTAGGGAAAATCCTAGAGCATGAAATCCATTTGCCCATTATCATTGCTGGTCTTCAGTTTTATAGTATCCCTCAGTTACTCAACCTTTCAGGTAACTTAAAATCTATTTGTAAGGGATGCTTTCTGTATGTCGAGACTGAGGTTCTAGTATCTTCTGTCGTACATAATTGAAATATCCAGATTGATTCATATGTGCTCAGAGTATCGAGATAAAAAATTTGTGCATAAATATGTATGACATTGTGCAGATAGCTTTGTGAATGACAAGCCGTCCCGTCATTCATGGTCATGGAGACAGCATCGTCAGTGAATGTGCAGGCGATTACCTATGTGTTCAGGGTTGAATATGTTACTGTCATGCAGAGATAGACTGATTAACCAGCAGCACAGGGCGGCATTCTCCTGCACAGGGGAATAATTAGCTCTGTAATAGCATTCTGTAGTGGTAGCTAAAGTAATGGGAAGGAGGAGGTCACGTCAGATTGCATGTAGAAGATCTGCTAGAGATTTGTTCCTATTACAGGAGAGAAAGGAGGCAGAAAGAGGCGATTCGTGCACAGATGCTTAATTGCCCAAACGGGGGGACGTGCCTGCGCAATTTCGAATGCTAGGAATCAGTGGGCTTCTCATTGATTATTTGTGGCATGCCGGAATAGATACGACTCCATCTGCTCATACTCGATGGGTCAAGAATCCATCTTCAACACGACACGAGGAGGCGGTCAATAGGGTGCGGACTGGACATGACAAGAAGTGTGTTGAAGGGACGTCTAGGCATTAATACCTCACATACCCGTTGATCTGAGTGCCTGCCTTCCCCTTACCTCCAGTAGCATCGTTTATAGGAGGATGCACTTGAACCTGTATTATTATACAGGATATTGTAGACCAGCTTGTCAATTTGCTCTGATCTTGGCAGTGACAGAGATTATTGCAAAATACCACTTCACCTAGAGCTAAAGTCTCTGAGTTGCAAAGGTCAGAAGTTAGGCCAGCTCTGAAGAGGCACTTCTGTTCAGAATATGATTTGCTGTACTCTTTTTATTCCTCCTCAAATGGACATCTCATAATAGTGATCTACGGCGTTGATGTAGGCAAGATACTGGAAGCTTTAATATCATACATTATAATGAGGATCCCATTGGGCATTAGAAGAATGGGACGTATACCAGATGAATCCCTGTGTTATGTCGCCAGAGAGACAAATGGAAGTATAATAGTTAATGGATAAAATTGAGTGAATGTACAATGGAACTGATAACTGAATGAATATGAAATAAATCATATATCATACAAGTTCAGATTGGTTTACAGTGGTAGTTTGTGTCATAGGGGTAAACAGAGTCTCTCTTGGATGAATACCATACAAGCACTAAAAAATCTGTAGGAAAATTGATGTTTGCAAGGTGATGTGAAAACTTTTACTTCATGTGTGTAGACACACAAAAACTTGTTAACTCTGGTGATTGCATCGCGACGCGAAAATCATTCCTGCTTGATTTTAAAAAAAAAGTATACACACACACACACACACAAAATGCAATGAATGAAAATCGCAATGATTTGTCCAGTAGGTCTGCAAGCTTGGATGCTCGGGGTCACATTCAGTTCTCTGTTTATTCGTTTTTTAAAACTCCTGTGATAATTTGTCCTGCACAGTGTGTGTGTGTGTGTGTGAACAGTGGCAAATAAAATTAATTTGTGCATCACAATGTGAAAACCGATGTCAATGTGGCCTGTCTGCAGACGCCAATGACTGACAGTCAGATAGAAATTTGACCAGCCAAACCACGCATGTCATGTGTGGCCAACAGGTGATACCCCATAGTGACAGTACACAGAAGCCTCAACCTCCAGTACCAGCACTCTGATTTTTCCCCCCTCAAGCATTTTATATTTATTAGATAATAACCTTTTCACAATACTCAAGTGAAAAGTCTTGTGAACCATTTGCCTCCCCCATATCTTTGTTTTTAATGTTTACAGTTTTAGCACAGTCATACCTAAAAGAAAATGAACAATAACACAAGATGCTGTTTCACAAAAAACAAACAAACAAATAAACATTGACAGTTATTTGTTTTCATTGTGGAAGAGATTTCGTTGTTATAGATAGTTTCATTTCATAGTCTATGAGGGCTCTAGAACCTGTGCATGTAGAAGGAAGAATCTCTGTTAAGGCCCTTCTGCCACTCAGCTTGGGATGGATCTACTTTCCTTCCCAGTAGTGATCATGTAGACAGGAATGTAGTGCAGTGCATTTCATCGGCTAGTATGTTTTCACAAGTACGTGAGACTTTCACGTCTCAGTGTGTGATGCCGTTGAGATGAGTTCCCAGTCTGAGTCATCCACGAGTATTAAGAACTGTGATGATAGCTCTGTATGCAGAGGGTCTTTCAGAGGTTGCCGGGTGATCTTTGAGGATATTGAGCTGGTTTTGTTCTACAGGCTTATCATTAAACCCTACCATGTTCGTGTGTGCGTCAAGCTCCGTGACAAACGGGCAAGGTGGGCTTACCTGTTGCCGTGGCATGGTTAATCATTAGCTTCTCGTACAACCAACAGAGCTGGTGCTTTTGTGTGCAGAAGACATTAAATTGCTTTTACAAAGTCAAATCATTTTAGGGATGGTCTTCCGCCGTCTTTCCACCATGCAACATGAAAAGACTACCACTTAATCTGCAGACAAAATGAAGCCTTGTAACTTGCTGGTCAGACAAGGCAGATCCTAATGCAATGTAGGAGAAAGCTCTCTCTGGAGTGCTCACTATCCTTGTCAATGAGGATGTGATCTCTCTGGTAGTGATGAAAGTGATATGAGGGATAATGTCTTCCCCTGTTTAATGTGGGAAGAGGCGTAGATTTTGCAAAACACAGGTTAATGATGCACAGTATTTTTTATCCATTTTTTTCTTTTTTTACTCAAAGGTATGTACAAACAGAGGTTAATGATGCACAATATGTTAAATTCTTACTCAAATGCAGATTATGTTTAAACTTTGCTGCATAAAGGGCTACATTATGTTTTGTGGGTTGCACACCACATGCTTACAGGGTATACAGAAATGAGCCCTAATACAGCTTTCTTCTCCCCTCCCCCTTTTCCCTCCCTTCCCATCCCCCTCCCTTTGCCCTTCCTTCATTCTCCTCACAACTCCTCTCTCCTTCCCTTTCTCTCTTCTTTCTATTTCCCTCTCCCTTCACTCCCTTTTGCATTACTCCTTTCACTCTCTCCTTCGTTCATCCCTCCTCACAAAGTTCTTTCCTATCCCCTCCCCTCCCCTGCCCCTGGAGCACAAACAAATCAATGCGTGCTGGAATTTCTGGCAAGCTGCAACTTCATAAAAGACGGAGTAGACAATGACATTTATGCATTGAGCAAGTTGAACGGGTGAATGCAAGGTCATGGAGTGGAACAGTCACAAAGGGTTGTGGCCGACATTTGTAGGTTAGAAACTATTTGTGTTAATTTGTCGTAATAGAGAGATAATTTGCATCTTCCAACTGGGGTCTCCACTCCATTCTTGATGACACGCCTTCACTGGTAGTTTGCAAAGTATACTATTAGCTACCCCCTGCTTGTTCACGAAATATGGGCAAATATCTACGGTCTGGTGCCATATTCCATGAGGCCGGAGGCCGAATGAAATATGGCACAAGACTGTAGATATTTCCTGTATTTCGTAAGAAAAAGCAGGGGGTAACGATTTAATCTTTTTAAGTGTAGATCTACATGAATTCTGTAGTGTTATCTCATTGGTAAAGTTACACAGGCAATCCAGGATTTCACTAACCTTCTTCTCGCTGATTTGCTCTCGTGAATGATGTTGAAATTGCCGGCTGTCTGCCATGTTGACCTACGTCTCCCGAGCTGATTATGCGCGCATACGTACACGCGCAGCTAGCTGTGTAATATCATGACCTCATATCACGGAATACGGAAAATATTCAGTGGCGGATCTGGCGCATGCACACAATATGACCTTATTCACGGAATACGGGAAATATTCAGTGGTTGGTCTGAGTAACACAGGTACTGAGTAATACGGGATTTTATCAATTACGTGATTGACCAATGAGATTACAGAATTCACGATCACTACAAGATTAACTTGGATGTGAAAGATGGCTGATTTACATACCTCATAATCTGTGCTCTCCAATCTGTTATTTTTTTATTTGAGAGAGAAAACAAACAAATTAACAAAGAAACAAACTTCTGAAATTGTAATGACTGCATCTTATGCGAATTCCAAAATCTGTAGATTATGTTTTCATAATAAGTACTTGAGTTCATGTCAGTAGTGCAACCATTGCAGACCTTTGTTATGCATTTCGGGGTTTATGTTTATCTGTCAAATATTTGTATATTACATCATTATCGAAATATGTTATTTCATTATGGAAATACAGTACAACTCGTATTTTACAGACAAAGTGTTACATTATGATTACCTGGGTAGTTGGTGATCATAAAGGGGTTCCAATCTGAAAATCTTACAATGAAGACAAGCCTTTATGCACATGTACACGAACGTACACATACACACACACTCAAAATCATTTGTGCAAATGCTGTGAGAGTAATTTTGCACATTTTTTCTCTTCCATTGATATTTATCATGATGATAATTAGAAATTATAATTTGCCCTCTTTACTGAATGCAGCCAGCACTGACAACTGCCAGTAGGCTTCATCGGCGCTGTTACAAAATAAAAGTTCTTTTACTGCTCGTTATGCCGTTCGGCATGTACAGTGTAGGGCAACAACGAAGGTTCTCCACCTCTGCCTGTCCAGGGCCAGCCAAGTCACCATCCCCCAAGTCTGGTTCAGGGTCTTCAGCACATTCTGCACAGTTCTTCGCCAGGTGTTCCTGGGCCATCCATTGCAGTAGCGGACAATAACTGCATTATTTCTACCCTACAAACATGACAGCTAATTAGCTGTTCCCTTGATGTTTACTGTTATTATCATAACGTATCATTAACTTAAGTTAATTCCTGCGAGGCCCATTTTTTTATTCTGATGCAATCATCATACATGCAGCGACTCAGTTGTTGGTGCAAGGTGCAGTGCATAATCCTATTATGCCCACCCCAGTGCAACATGCAAAATGTGGCCTACAGTACAAAGCCTTTCCACAGGAAGTATTTCTTCCCTCATGTAGTAACTCTTGTTCAATGTTTTTTTCTCCTCTTTTCAGACAACTCCTGGCGACCACGTCATTGACCAAGGAGATGATGGTGACAACTTCTACGTCATTGACACGTAAGTCCCTTGAGATTTCATTTATCGCCTTTTGGTGTGGTGCTAACCCTCGCCAAGAAGGGCCCTGTTAGCAAGGTTTTTAACTCATTCTCATCAGATGTCTCCTCAGGAGACCGTTTGATGGGTTGAAGAAAGCAAAAACAAAAACAAATCTCGGAGCGCTTGCATTGCTTGATGCAATTCATGTAGTCTCAAAAGCTCAGACCTGTCGTTATTTTTTCTCCTGAGTTCCAACACCTCACTGCATATACGCGAAATGGTATGTCATCTGAAGTTGGTTTAAAGTGAGGAATGAATGGATATCACATCCCCCTCTGTTTGTGATGGATAGAGAGATGGACAGACAAACAAGCTGACAGACAAACTGACAGACAGAAATAGGGCCTCTATGAGTTCCTGGAAGCTGTGAATCTGAACCCATGCAATGCAAAGCATTCATATATATCTCCTGGAATGAGACGATGCAAGTGCAGCATGAAACAAGAACATCTAAACTTTCTTCCTCTCCTGGCAAGGGATTTGCATAGATCCCGTTCTTCAGGCGTAGGAGAAACAAAGGCAATGAGAGAGTCAGAACAGAGGTTGCAAGACGCCCAGACTAAGGACAAACTTGATGCAGTGGACAGTAAGAGGAAGATCCCCCTGGCTCTGCCATATCAAGTATAGTGTTAGGGGAGCTGAGCAACAAGTTGTAAAAGCTGAACTAAGACTGCGTACATGCATTAAATTTCTGGCTTGAAGGGAGATTGTTTGTTCGTATTTATTTGTACCTTTGAGGTGAGTTTTTAATAAGTCAAAAGTTGTGAAAAGTTGTGTATCAGTACTGAAAATTACATGCTGTGTCAAAGTGTAGTTAATGCAGCTCACTTACCTACTAACATATATCTAAAACATCTTCCATTCTCTTTCTCTCAAGTATTACCATGCTTATGTTATCGGTATATGCAAATATCACAACTTTTTAAAGATAGTATTGCATATCTTGTCGCAATGTGCTGTACAATGTCGCATACTGCAAACAGTGCAGGCAGCAAAAGTAACAGAAGTACTGAGTAGGGTCAGCAGCAGAGAAATTAGTAACAGTAAATTTCTCAATGATGCCATCTCACTGTCTTGAATTATGTTTAATCAGGAATGACACTTGCACTTGTGCTGTACAATCAACACTAAGGTTTTTTTTTATAAAGAAAAGTAACATCAGTGGTCTGTCTCATTGGATTCTCTGCAGCAGCTGTGCTGAATGCGCCTAATATTTTTCTCGAGGTCCATCTAAATCTCTGGGAGGAGATTGCATACACAAAGTTGAAATGTGCAAGTGCAGAAACCTTCCTCGGCTACATTTGGGTGTTTCGTTAAATCCCGCCATAGTCAAGAGCACCAACACACCGTGTGTAAAGCGACACCTGCTGCTGTATTCCTGCGGATTCCCGAAATCCTTTTGGAGAAGCGATGATGCCATGTTGCAGGGCAGGCACTGACAAGGACCACAATAGGACTTAGCAATGAGAGAAGTTTGGGAAGATGTAGATTTGTGGTTCGCTGAGCCGTCTCCTCATCTCACTTCTTCCTCCTCACTGTGGATGATATTGCTGAGGGATTTCATCGCCATGGCAACCCTCCGTCTGACGGTAATTCAAAACCGGACCCCGCATGCATCAACAGTGCGCTCCTTTTCTCATGCACGCTGACACTCTCTCTTTGCGGTCCCAAGCAACTGGCAGCGCCCCTTTTGTCATTCCTGTTTTTCCATTCTCACCATCTTGTTCCCAGCTACCCTTTCATGAAGGGTCATGAAGAGTGACTCTGGGTGTTCTGTTACACTTCCTGGAGGATTGGATGTGCTGGAGTGAATCCAGCCATTTTAACCATCAGGTTTAGCAAATATAGTTTGTGGATGTAGTTGCTTGGGAAAGCATCTCTCCCATTCTTGGAGCCACTACCCAGGTAAACCAGAGCTTCTGCAAAAAAAAAAAAAAAAAAAAAAAAAAAAATCAAAACAAAACTCACACGTACACACTCCAAAAAACAACAACAACCACTAAATGAAACAATGATGGACAATGTGAAAAGAAGGAGGGGGAGTGACGATGGAAATGGATGTTAGCAGCAAGAGATGAAAATGATAAGGAGGAGAAGAATAAAATGGAGACAAGAAGAAAAATGATGGGAGAGTGAGACATTTTACTGTAGTCAAGAATTTTTTTTCTTTTCTTTATCCTGTATGTGGGATCCAGCTTTTCCTCAAGCACTTTGAGGCATTAGATAATTGTGTAGGGTGACTCAAGTTGGAATCGAGTCAATCAATCATGCATTGTGCCTGATTTTAATTCTGTCCTTGCTCAGCGTCTAAACATATCCAGGATGACCGAAGCATGGCAGACCACTTTGCTGAATGCAGCTCGTTCCTATCAATACCTTGTCACTTTACATATCGTGGAGACATCATTTGTGAGTTGCAGAGAAATTCTTGATGTTTTTTTTTTTTTTTTTTTGTATTTTGTGACCAAAGTGATTGTGTCATGACCTATTGATTGTCAGTATACACAACAACAAGAGCAGCAACAAGAACAAGAGCAGCAACAACAACAACAACAACAAGAACAATAATAACAACAACAACAACAACAACAGTGAGTGTGCAAACTAAAGTAAAAGGAATTACAAAAAAAGAATGTTCAGCAGAGCTCAAGGTGATGAAATTGCCTCAAGGAAGAGCTCCCTGTGCTGGGGAGTCACAGCATCTCGTTCAGGTACCCCTGATCGATGTGGTGGGGGCAACAATTGCAGATAGCATCCAGATGCTGGTTGCATGAGGAACGAGATGGGACCATGGCATTTGGAGATTGAAAGAGGGAGAATGGCTGTATGTCATCGTTGCAACGGGGAACGTTCAGAGAAGATGAAATGGAAGAGAGAGTGACCTACAGACTTCCCTAAAAGGAAAGTTGTGGGAGGAGGCGGAGCAGGAGTCGAGTGGGGAAACCGGTGGGAGGCCAACAGGAGGATGAAGGTGTAGGTGCGTGTTGTCTACGCAGATATTTTTTTCGAATTATTTTCACCTAATGCTCCCTTCACTCTATGGCCATTGAGACAGACTACGAAAATGAGCGACATTTAAATGAAAGAAGAAGGTCCACAGAAAATCACACACTGGAATGCAATGACTTCCAACTCCTTACAGTTCGCTCTGATGATTTGCAATGAGAATGCTCCTGATTTTTTTTTTTTTTTTTCAATATTTGTCATGCGACCTTCGCTCACTGTCTGTAATCCCTCTGACAACCACACAAGAAACCTGTGTCCAGCTGCTAGGGCTGTTGCTATGTACCACAGCAGTAGTCACTGCAGTAAACTACCGAGGTAATTGCATTGCACGTAACAATAAAAAGTCACTATTTCCATGAACTTCACGAATGTGTGTTTCATTGTGAATGGAACGCTCAAGCGTGGCATTTTTTTTCTTGTGTTGCCAATTTGCTTTCCCTGCAAAAATGGGCCAAGCGTCGTGGAGGAAGATCAGCTTCTTTGCATCTACAAGAAATGGGAAGAGGAGTCTTGGATGGTTGATTGTGGTAAACCCATCAGTTTTGAGTCACAAATTCACGAGTGATGAATTGCTACCGCTTGAAAGATTACCACCCTGGAATCATGCACTTGTTACCCTTGTTTCCCAGGGTCCAGGGTTGTTTTTCTTTTCTTTTCTTTTTTCTCAGAAATTTTGCATGACACCGTACCTATCACACAAATAATGGAATGCTGCCAGTTACCTTTTAGCAGCAGATAAAGCATGGAAATTTTGCCACAAGTCTGTTTTACTCATTTTACTGTACTTGCATTGCACTGTCTATGGCCAGAGCTTATATAGTATTGTGTCAGCCATTAGTTTTGCCTACCGATATTTTCACAAATGATGAGGTCAGGGACATTTTCGTGAGATGCTGTTTTCGCATATGGACGCTGAGGCTATCGTAAGTGCACTTACCCTAGTGCATGGTGACATTTTCGTGTGTTGTTAAATTCGCAGTCAAATTGTGATTTGCGAATTTACGAAAATTAAACCTTCGCGACCTATATTTTTTTCTCTCTCCAGTGATGGGGTAGCATTGACATTCATTGAAGAGACAGGGGAAGTCTGTACTCCATCAATCTGATGTACCTAATTTGAGAAAATGAACCAATCTAATTGCAACCCAGTTTGTCCTCAAGTACTACTACTACTTCAAAAAAAAAGGGGGGGGGGGAGGGGAACCTGGTCGAATGAGTTTCTTAATTCAGAGAGAAAATATGTAGCTGTCATCCTGACTAGGTTCGCTCCTTCATCATCTGGATGTAGACCTTCTTCCTCATTCTTATCATCTTCCTTTTCTCACTTTTTTTTTCCTTTTCTCATTTCCACCACTTTTTTTTTCCCCATTAATCTCAATCACCTTGTTGTGTATTAATCATGTTTGTATGCAAGTACCTACTGTAAGCTTACTACTACTGTACATGTCCACTTCTATAATGAAGTTGCCATTGCAATTTCTTACTTTTCCTTTCTTGGTCACTATCTTTCTCCATCAGAATGACACATTGTTTATGTCTTTCATACTTTTTTTTTTGTTTTGTTTTCTTGAACCATTTATGGTATTGGAAAAGGCCTTAGGTGTATTTTATTTCTTTATGCCTAATGCATCCAGTTATGTATAGGTTCTTTTGTGAGTCTGTGTACACAACATGCACTCTTTACAGTCTTATCCATCATGCTGGCACAACTTCTAAAATTTTGCTTCTACCCATTCATCAATAAACAATGTGAACATGTAGCTACCCTTGCCTATTCCACTGTTCAAAAATCACAAAAGAGTATGACGATAAAAAAGATGCAGAATACTTGAAGTATACCGACTGCGAGCTGTTCAAAAGAACCTTGAACGCCTCTGATTATGGATGCGGAACTTGATCACACAAATGCGCAAGCTGTTGAAACCATCAACTGGTGTGCATTTACACAGCAGCAAACCCTGTATACATAGATACATAGTTTCATAGGAGGCAAACATGATATTGGCTCATTGTAGGATCAATACCACATATTGTGAAGTGGTCGACAAGTCACCTCAGTTTTGTGGTCACAGGGAAACTTTTGCCAACTTAAAGAATTATGATAGTGTCCTTTATTCACTCAGTAGAGCACTGTGCTATGTTTGAAGAGAAACACTGTGTGGCATCCCTCTGCCCAAATCCTGTACTTTGAGCTAAATGATATCTCTCATACCCCTTTCAGGTAATCGCGGTTCAATTATCCGCATCCAAATAATGCGGATGAAGTAGTCAAAATCGCGTTCATATATCCCATGAAGTGCGCACTACTTTTACGAGCACCCGTTCATATTATAATGGTGCGAAGGACGGAGTTATTTGTCATGGTTACGGCGCACGCCTCTATAATGACGTAATGTTTCCGGTGAATATCCTCACGTGTATGCACACCTCTCGCGCGCTCAAGCTCAGCAATCAGCGGTTGTGCGGGAAATCGAGTGACCTTTGACCGAACTGTGGAATGTTAGTGCGGATAAGTCGTAAAACGCGTTCATGTATTCTCGATCTACTCCTTATGCTGCAATTATGCGCATAATAGCAGCATCAAAATAATGCGCACTTTTCTACTCCTCTCCCGTTCATGTAATCGAAATTTTACGACTTTGTGCTCCTATTATCCGCATCCACGATTACCTGAGTCATAACCTCAAAAGTACAGGAAATCTGTCAGTTGACAATCGGTTCATATTTGCAGAGTTACACACTAGATTCATTCGATATCACTTGCTTTGGTTCAGGTCTCCAAATGCTGGTGTTCTTTTCCATTAAAAAGGATAGTTAAAAAAAAACAACAACAAGAAGGTGACAAACAAAAACCCTACAGAAGGTTGACGCTGGTGCAAATTGAACTGAACAAGTATTGAATAATGAATAAAATTTGAAATACTGAAGTTAATGTGGAGTAGATAAATTATGTGAGACAAGGCAATCACGTAATGAAGATGAACTGCAGGTATTCAAAATGTTTTTCTCACTGCCTGTGTGATATGTGATCTTCAAGCTCTTTTGATCTCAAAATATATGTGATATATATTTTGATGTCCCACAGAAAGTTATCATTTCTTGATATGTTAACTGAACATTAGGTCAGGCATTTTCTGTCTGCTATTTCCTGGTTCACCTAGGAAATTATGTTTGTCAAACTGAAGGATTGGTGCACTGCTCTATAAAGATATGTTTTCAGTGCCGGCATATCTTAACAGTCTGTAGATTCAATGCTCTTTCTGTCTTTTTTTATAGCTAACTCAGACCATAAGATTGGTGACTTCATTCATAGGCTTCCCTAAAAGAAAAAAAATGAATGTCAGAGAACACTGACGCACACCAGACTTGGTACGTTCGTTGCTGAAAGCCATCAGTAGAAAGGGAACCCTTTCACAGTATGTTTTTTCTCAAGGTGACGCAGACTGCCACGAGTATTGCTCACGATAATCACATTTTCAGTAAATTATCTCCAACACATTTGTATGTGATATGTCACACATAACACTTGTTTTCTCTTCATGTATTCCATCATACAGTGGCGAGTATGACATCTTTGTCAACGACAACAAGGTCGGTGCATACAAAGGCACAGGAAGTTTCGGGGAGCTGGCTCTCATGTACAATACACCAAGGGCAGCGACAATCGTAGCGACAACGGAAGGAATCTTGTGGGCTCTGGTAAGGCTCCAGTAATGCAAGCATTTCCCTTCCCTTCATTTATGTCCACCTGTTTGGAATGTTGTGTGAGTTGTGTTATATTTCCTGGGTATATTATTGCAGAAAATTTTGTTTTTCTATGTTTTGCTTTATTTTATGGACTTTTTTTGCTACCAACTTAAAATGAGGCTAGCTAGCGTGACTTATGCTGATCATGGTCTCCTATGCGTGGGCCTTGGCAATAATGGCTGTATTGGCTGCAACGTATCACTTGACAGGGTCTAATAAACGTCAATTCACTGAATGGCTATTAAACCACATTTGCGTGCCCTTTCAGCATCACCCTCACCCCCTAATGGTCTTTTAAACTCCCACTTTTGTTTGACTTCAGCGAGTGCCCAGTCATGCCTGTACTTCGACATCAATGACAGCAGTAGCATGGCTACCTCCATTCAAGGGAAGGAAGGAAATTTTAAACCATTCACTGGGAGTCAGTTCTGACAGCCTCATTGATGGACGTTGTACGTGAATTAAGTGCAGTTCATAAGTGTGTGGCCCCTTCATGCATAACAAAATGTCTTAATGTCAGAGTTCATTCCATCAAAGATCTCTGTGTGCTGATATTCTCACTTCTGTGTGTTCATCAAATTAACACGGATACGACATACATGTAATAGCAAAATGGTGATATACAGTGTGACAAAGTCTTTTAATAGTGAGAAGTGCTTGAAAGATTTGGGAAGGGAAAAAATAAAAAAAATTGATAAATCTTTTCATGTTTGTATTATGTTTGGTTGTGTGTTTGTTTTCCATTTTGCTTACAATGGCACAAATTTAATTAAAAGAAGATTTTTCAATATGTTTCATGCTTTTTCTCTCTTTTTTAATTGCTTTATATCTTTGTCATTCAATGCTGAGTTTGTATCCAGTAAAACAAAAGCTAGAAGAAAAATGGTGAGTTTTAGCCAGTTATAGCTTTCTTCAGGTTCATTACAAGTCAAGTAGTGCCCAGCATTTGTGGGTTATGGTAGTTTTGTCTTCCAACCATGCACAGAAATTGACAGTGCATTCCCTCAGGACTGAATGTGAAAAACAAAATTATGCAAAATCCCTGAAGAAAGGAAATACAAAATTATCTACTGCTGCATCAACAATCACCTGTTTTTTAGACACATGAATAAAAGAGAATTAATCAGTTCTGTGTCTTATGGATGCAGAAAGTATTCCGCTCCTATTACCATTACCCTATACAAGCATTTTGTTTTGATATTTGGTACTTGATGTCTCTGGGCAAGAAAGTGTTCAGAAAATGCCACATTCTTCCCAAATAGCCCCCTACCACTTTGCTTTTAGAAACAGAATTCTGTTAATGAAAGGTGATATCCATTTTGAACCATTTAAACTTGTTTCATATTTTTTGTAGTGTGCGCATTGTTGGGTATGCCATAAATCTACATAGTGTGAAACGTAACATCCTTGATCTTTGGAAGATGCTGCAAATCATAGACAGAGCAGCTACTATACATCTATAGATCAAGTTTGTTTCCCCCTTTGATGGGTGCCATAAAGGTCTGATTAGGTGCAGTTTGCAATTTCCAACATGGGATCCCCGATAATGGCATCCTTGATGCGGTTGACCGGTCTTATAAATCACCACTGACAATAATATAGCCAGTTGGTATTATGTAACTTTGATAGATTGCTGTGACTACCCCTCTCGTGAGCTGGAGTCAAATTAGATATCAATGTTGCGGATGCTATTATGTGTGCTCTGGTGGTGTAGATAGATATAACTCGATGCACTGAGTCTAAATGTACAGCTTGTATAATTTATTATATGGAGGCTGTAATTGATTGATTTTTTTTTTTTTTTTTTTTTGTCTATCGAACAGGCTGGCCTTGTATATTATATACGTGTAATGTGCTGCTGTTATGTACCAATGAGTCTTTGTAATTACACAATTGTAAATTGAAGAGATCGTAGCAGTCACTTTGCGTTCACAATACAGTTGAACCTCTATTATCCGGCCTCCCTTTATCCGGATCTCTCTATTATCCGGACGCAATCTCGCCGTGATATTTTTTTAATAATTACGGGAAGAAAGGGGGATTCCCAACTCCTTGAGAACTCCTACCCAAACACACATGAATTACATATTACTTCCAATATGATTAACATACATTGCATCAAATTTCCTTCCCAATTGCTTACCTTCGGACATATCCCGAAACATCCCCAAATGTAACAATGAAAAGGTTGCAGTATACACATAACTACATGTGGTACTACAATGGGCTTCATCAGTACATGTGTATGTATATGTACATGTATAAAGCATTGAGTCTCCCGTATCCGGCCAAATCCCTTATCCGGATGAGCCCCGGTCCCGACTTGTCCGGATACGAGAGGTTCAACTGTATAGCATTTGACTGTGGTACCTGGGTTATTTATTTATTTATCTTTTTTAATACTTGGGCAACAGGTGGGAGTGTTGCAATCGATTTAGTGACAACTAGAAAGCACTTAAAGAGCACAGACCTCCACCAAGCAGCTCATTTCCACCCATACACACATGCTAAGAATCGCCCAATTTCCCAATATAGAAGCCTTTTGTTTACATCAACAGTTTCAATCTGTGTAGCATCTCGCCTGTGCAGAACATGCGCTTAACTGCACGTATGTAAACTTCAAATATGTGCAGCTTGAACTCCCAAGTTCATTGACCCTGTCTGCCAAAAGATGAAAAATCCTTCCAAAATTCAGAAAAATTCCCAGATCATTACCAAAATTCAGTCATTTACTCCTTGTGTCATGATCAACTTTTCCTGCGAGTTTCATCCAAACCCGTTTACAACTTATTGAGTTATTTTACTAACATTCAAACCAACGCCTACAAAAACAGGCCCATTTACACTTACCTGGAAAAATCACGATTTTTCTAAAATCGCGACATTTGGGTGCAAGTTGCTAAGCAACTACACCCAAACGCCCTCGAAACATCGCCAGAAAAATCGCCAGCCGGAGTGTGATTTTTTGAAACATCGCGAAGTTTGAGGCGAAGTTAGCGAGTGTAAACCCAAGCTGCAGAAATATCGCGATTTTTCATCACGTGACTTTTGGTATCGGATTGCAGGGGGAGTTTACGCGTGCTCCCGATCCCTCTTTGGAACGTGTAGAGAGTACGTCGGTCACTGGCCAGAGTACTAAGTACACGGTACAGTGTACAGGTCTAAACGGCCGATCCTCAATCGGCTCGTGGTCTCTCACCTCACTCTCCCTGATGAAACTAGTATGTGAAAACTTCTACTAGTAGCAAACCTGAAGTTCTCCAACCACGTATCATCACCCCATGACGACTTAACAAAATAATGTTCTCCCAGAAATGCATTGATTGTGGGAGTGCCCATACTGCTCTCGATATACGTTGTTTGTGGAATACAGGAGTACGTAACAAGTGTGAGTTCTTGCTGTCGCCCGTTAAAATACCAGTCCTAACTTCCAAGTCCTACTACTCATGCACTTTCGTCATATCGGCGAAATTTCGTGATCCTCCTGAATGCTGCTGTCATCAACTTTTCCATACTTAGATGAAGTTTTACACACCTACTACGTATGTGATCTAATATAGCAAGCTATGTAGTTTTACCGAAAGTAAACGGTCTCGAGAAGCACAGATTTATGTGTGCATTGGTGCATTGTACTGATAAAAAGCCCTGGCTCAACGTTCCAACCAGCTAGCTGTGATCAAAATATACTGCACTGCAGTGAAAACAAACAGAATAGCGCGTGCTTCCACTCATCTACCGTGTTGAAAAGAGGTAAATTACGCATGCGCACTACCGACCAAAAAATCGTGATGTTTCGTGAAGCTCAAACTTCGCATGCTTTTGCGCAAGTGTAAACGATGGAACCAAAATATCGCGATTTTAAAAATCGCGATGTTAGTAAGTGTAAATGCGGCTAATGTAACATCCTTGGCAGAGGTAGTAAAACATATAAATCATTAAACATGTCGCTATTTATTATTCATTAAGTGTTTTTTAAGCTAAGCATATCGTTTGTGTACTCGATGCCATCTGCAGATGAAAGCTTGCTGTAATATATGGGAGGGTCTTTGTGAGTAAGGGGGAATACAACAAAGGGGTAACAGACCTCTACCCTAACTTTATACAATCCTGTCTCTTTTTATATCTTTGGAAACAAGAACACCATTATATTAATTCCATGAAATTGCACAAAGATTGCATTGGACCCCCAGCAATGTCAAAGATAGGACCTTTCCTCAGCCCTCATTCAGGGGCCCGTTGCAAGAAAGTTGCAATCAATTGCAAATAATTGCTATTTAAAAATTGAAACAACCATTCTGATTGGCTCAGGGTCTGCCCTATTAAGAAGACATGCATGCAACAATGATTTTGTTTGGCCAGTGACAATCAGTTGCAAGTTGCGTTTAAACGCAAAGTTTCTAGCAACGGGGCCCAGATCTCACATGATACAATACTCTTGGCTCATGAACAAGAGGTAGTATGATAAAGAAAATATAAACAGACCTCTCACGCAAATTCATGCAATCTCAAAAACATTTGATAGTTTTTAATGTGCATTGATATGTTGATAGTGACACCACTAATATTTCCTTGAAATGGCGGTGGACCCCCAACTGGTCGTATGCGTATGTATAGAGTAAGGAGCCTATCTCAGGGTGGTGCAGTTGTAGTTTTCATTCGAAAAGTGTCACTTGGCTTGGCACTGCCTCAAAGTGGCTGCGTAGGTTTTAGACCCGTCTTTAATAGCATTCCATCCATGCTGACCATGCCACGTAATGAAGCAGACCCTGCTATGATATGATATTGGCATCCTCTGATAGAAGATGCCTGTGGCATTCAATTAAAGAGACAACAGTTGGATAAGTTTCTCATTATTTCTCTCTCTCTCTCTTTTTTCCTGCCATGACGGGGCGATAGTTTCATATGAATTTTTAACAGAGGCTGACCTTATTCAAGGTACAATTTATGGACGGATTGAAACAAGGGGCAAACCTCCAAGGGCTTCAATTTTAGATTGAGAATGTGTTAATAGCATCTATACAAAATTCCAGTGATGTGAACCGTTTAAATTTGAGTTGTGTTGATGTATCCTTTGATTCTACCAAGGACACTAGTGAGAAGTGATTTTTTTTTTTTTTTTTTAAAGATTTAGAGTCCAATTTGGTTAGTGTTGAAAAATTATTGCCTCTTTTTTTGACTGTCTTTCCCAAAGAGATTTTATACATTTTTCACAATGTCTTTGGGTAGCATGGTAAGTTTGAGAACAATTGCTCTTTGGGTTCATTTATGCTCAATCTGGCAGCCAGAATCAGTGTTTTGAAACCGTCAGTCCAAAACAGCCTTTATTTGGGTTCTGTTAAATGCTTGATTTTTTTCGAGCTTGAGAAAGAGGCAATTTCGCAAACTTGCACTGCGCATTGTTGGAAGCCGTAAACCCCTATTGTAGTGAGCTGATCAGCATACATGATTTTGCGTTTACAGTATGTATACTTCCATGTAAACGTGATTAGAGAGAATTGCAGATCGTAAACAAACTTTTTGTGTATTTTGAATTGGCATGTGGAAGATATCACTGGCAATAAATGTAACGTGTAGACTAGACCACTTTCATTAAACAATCTAGTAACATAGAGTGGTCAATATCTAACTGAGTCAGGGTGCAACTGTGTTTGGCACTAATCACGTTTCAAAATGGTGATTATGGCCAACGAAGAAAATGTTAAACATAATGTACCCTTTTAGAGCACAAGCAATATACAACATGTACCATACATATAAGTCTACTGCTCTATCCCTCAAGACAGCATGCAGATAACAGATGAGTCGAGAGAGAATTTCACTGCCAGCATAAATATCCAACACTTGATATATAACATACGCACGGGTATTGGAGCACGGTTATATTCTTGCTGTCAATCAGACCCACATGAGGTCTTTGCCACTACCAGCATATCCTTGATATCATTGCAGTGCTCATGGTTCATTGTAGCCAATTGATAGTTGTGGAAAATGAATATTATGGCACGTATGCAAGGAAACTATAAGTACAGGGTATACAATGTACATCCCTTGTCCAGCGAACCTCATCTAACGCCTGTTTGTTTGTTCATTGCAGCCGATTTCTCTGTATTTTGCTTGCGGGAAGAAAGGAAGGGTCTTCTATAGAATTATTGCTCTAATGTGTGCGCGCACTTCTACATTGTAACTCTTGATTAGCTGACAGACCAAAGGTTGCTACTGACATGTTTGGCCAAAATTGAGAACCTGTATTAGCATGTAGATGTTTGGAAACGCCAATGTTGGTGTGGTCTCATGTGAAATTTCTTGTTGCTAAACATATGTGCACATTCTTGAGTGCACCATGAATGCATCAACTGCTACGTGAACAGGGAAGTACAATTTGCTTCAATGCAGAGTCAACAGAAAACCCTTGTGGTATTTCAGGGATTATTTGCGACTATTGAAATAGGCAGTTAATGTCAGTATTTGCATTTAGAAGAGTATAAGTGAATTCATGAAGTAAAAATTGAGCATTTAAATCATAGCATAAAACGTGATTGTGGGGGGGGGGATGAATCAAGATAGTAATTATAGTTTGTCAAAGTGGATTCATATATAAAGGTAAATACATAAATGAATATTATATGGTAATCGATGTAAATGACAAATCTATTTTTTACATATGATCATCTTACGCCAAGGAAGAGAAGAGGGAAAAAAAAACCAAGGAGAACAACAACAACCCCCCCCAAAAAAAAAAACCCACAGGAATAGGCGTGATATGAGTACAAAACAATGTAGGTGCCCTTAAACGGTATATTCGAAAAGTAGGCTGCCTGAGAAAGTTCATCGGGTGGTGGGCGGAGATTTCATCAGCAAAATGGCTTTAAAAAGATGGGACCATGCTCGATAACTGTAAGATGCACCAAAAAGTAATTAGCTCTTGACGCAAGGCTAGAGCAGTCAATATCATCGACGACTGCGTGACACGACCCATGTGCAAAGATACATGTGCAGCTAGGTGTCTCCAGATGCCTGCAGGGCCCGGCCCGGGGTAACATGGCACCACCTTTCATGTATCGTCTCTTGAAATCGAGAGATGTGTGATGTAGGAAGAAGAGCTTCATTCAAGAAGAGAATTCCAGTAGATGACATTTGAATTTTCTGATGTTCATCAATACCGACCAGAATTTATTATAAAAGAAAGAAAGAAATGGCAACAACATATGTTCGCAGAGAACAGGTTGATGTTGCCAAAGGGATGGGACTTGCCAACAACTTTATAGTGTAACAATTTAAATCCATGGGGGGATTATCATCAAAGCCTTTTTCACGCCCGTGGCAAATGATTACTGTAAGATGTGGGGGACATGTTGTCCCACACAGGAGCACGCTAGAAATGCAAATGTCATTCATTGGAATATAAAGGAGATGCTTCTTATTTGGCATATATTTGAGAGATTACATGGAGAAGGAATACATCTGTTTATGGTAAGTATCATATGTGATAGTTGGCAATGTATGTACAAGTGTAAACAGGCATCTAGAGATATTGGGGGAAGATAGAGGAAAGGTCAAAGGTAGATGGGGGGGGGGGGAGCGGTTTAACCCAATTTTTGCTATTCCCCTTATAAGCGTGACAACTCACAGCTCAAAACTTGTCATTCAGTCTCATGCCCTCATTTTACCTCAATTCATTTTTATTAATGTTTACTTGTGCCGGGTAAAAACTGGGTCCGCGGATAATTGACGGACAAATTCACATCTGCACGCAGGAATAATATTCTGTTGGCAGGCAGCCACACACTGTTGAATCCCTGATGTTAAGAAATGGTGTTCACACCATGTCAGATATGTTTGAAGTTTACATTTACACATCATGCATATTTACAGTCAATGATTTTGAAGGAATGGCAGTGCTACAAATGCATACTGTGCAGTATGGTACCATAGCATTTAATTACATGTAGGATCCTTCAACAAAAATGCTAAATGCATGAATTTTAAAATGTCTCCTGGAAAGAAGACAGATCAAATACAGTGTAAAGGCAAACATGTTTCTGTGTTCGAAAGAACATACTCTTTTTCATTTGTGAACACAGCAGTAAAAACTGTTTACATGTTTAACATAGATGTTAATCCATTTCACCACTGTCAGAGAGCTGTGTTGAAAAGTTTTATGAATGACGTATGCCATGCAATTGCACAGAAATTAACTTGACTCCATAATGGTGAAGGGGGCAGGAACAAATGTGATGTAGTGACTCACTGAATGTTTTTTTTTTTCTTGAGCTAGCCCGTGTGTCTCATTTCCCAGAAAACGAGACACAGTGAATCAGTGATCGACAAACATTTTTGTGCGTTTTCCTTCATTCATTTCTCTTTTCTCCTCTCTCTTTACTTAGAACTACTTTTGATCTCCCAGTTTATTAATTCTCCCCTTATTTTGTCTTTTTTTTTCCTTACTGTATGAATGGTCTAGGTAATTGAATTCTTAATCGCATCTTCCCTCAGAGCAAAGTCCCAAGAAGAAAAGAGGAAGAAGAAAAAGGAGAAGAAGAAAAAAAAAGAGGAGGAAGAAGGAAAAGAAGAAGAAAAAGAAGACAATGAAGAAGAGAAGGAAGAAGATGAAAAAGAAAATTTATGAAAAAGAAGAAGATTTGTGTGGGAGGTGGGAACAACAGCCTGTATTATCTTCAGGTCTGTAATTTACTTGATGATAGACTGAGGTATGGAAATGAGGTAGATTTGTGGAAGATGACTCATTTTTGAAAAGAGTGTAGTTGCAGTCATTTGCAGACCTTCTCAATTACATCCTAACTGGATTCATACTATCAACAACAAAAAATGTATTGTGTGAAATAGTGTGCCTCACTACCATGTCATGTATGCAATGTACCCCTCAGTAAGAAATTACAGTTTTCCTTTCTTTTGCTACCTGTTGGTGTGATGGTTGAGGCCTTTTTCAAGTTGCAATGAGATGAAACAGTTGATTGTAGGAAAGACACCTCATCTTGATTGTGAATGAGGGCCTGTGTCCACCATTTCAGTTGTCATCATCACCGGCATCACATCAGCAAGTTTCTCCGCTCCCGATTCCACACGATGCGTTGGAAGCGACGGCCGCTGAATTTAAAGAAAAAAAAACAACACCTTTAACGGTACCCTCACCTGCATGCCTGATGTGTTGGAATGCACAGCGGTTCGCATCGTACCTCAGAGCTAATGGAGTAATGATAATTGAGGTGATAAGAAAGAGGGTGACATGACCAGAGGCAAAGAGCCTGATGAAGACCAAAACAAAGTGGATGGGATGATGGGGTAGAAGAATTGGGGGGGGGGGCAGGATAGGGAATGCTTTTTATTCATTCTCTCTCATTTCCTCATGGGCTGCCTCCCTTTCTCTCTCTCTTTCTTTCTTTCTTTCGTTCTTTCTTTCTACCTCATTTTCTTGTGGTCTTTCTATCTTTCTGTATGGATGAGTATTTATATGATTGATGGGTGGAAAATGGTGTTTATCTTTAATCCTGGAGGGGATACACAGGTAGTATGCTCCTTGCCTGGGGTTTCTGTTTGTGCCCGCCATGCATGAATATTTCATAGGAGGTAGAGAATTCAGCGAGACGGTCATTTTTCTCTGTCTTCCTTTAATTTTTTTTTTTTTTTTTTAAGACTTCTCAATTCTGGACAGATGTATATTAATGTTGATTCAGTATGTGGCGAGTAGTTTTTAGGGTCTTGATTAATAATAAATAAAAAAAATGTCAGTATTTAGCCAGAAGGCCTCAAGTTGCATTATTCCAAGTTATGGAGTGTACATGTTCCCTTTCTTCCTTCGGGCTCTCAAAGGTTTCAAGAGAATGTGTTTCCTATACACACGGAGGCATCACTGAACATTACTATACAAAGGAGGCAGGAGAAATTACCGGCCTTGGTGAATTGGAGCCACTGTGTACATATAGCAGAATGCCAGAATAATTTTGATGGTTCTATTTTGTTTCTTTGCTTGGTGATTTTTCATATACAATGATAGCATTAGCTGGAGTAAAGAACTACCTGTACATGTGATTTATGTTATGAGAATTTTGTAGTGTTTAAGTATTTCATACAGAATGTAAGTCATCATCCGCTCATTACCAATGAGCAGTGGGAGCATTCCTGTTCCAGCAAGCAATCAGGACGAGATGGAGGGAGTAGCCATTTCCATGGAAACGAGAGACGGCAGTGAAAGGATGGGGGATGAGGGGAGAGGAAAAGACTTGCCCAAGCTGGCATGCTGCAACCTGTAGCAATATCGCGATTCTCGGCATGTTGATTTCCCCAATGTGCCATCCCGGTAGAAGTAATCCAATGCAGCACAGTCGGCTGACTCCCTTGCCGGGGCAATATTGACATATGTCTTTACACCTGGGTGCACTATTCCGCACACATCCTCGAGGTGCTGTGGGGAGAGTGATGGGATGTGTAATGGCAGTGGCGGTTGGCTTGGGATGGGTGCGGTAGGGGTATTCACAGAGAGTTAACGAAACGAAATGGAAGGGAGAGCAAAATGCTTGGGGTGCATAGGTCCAGCAACAGGTGTGCTCGAGAAGATACAGAGTAAAGCTGATTTGTGATGGCAGGGAAGCGGCAGGTGGGGTTAACACATTGCTGACACTCAGTCGGGATTAGGGAGGGGAGGAGGGGGGAGAAGAGGGGGTTTGAGGAAGGGCGTGGGCAGTAAGAGGTGGGGGAGGATGGGGGAGGTGTAACAACCAGAGTGAGATAAAGGTCTGAGAACACCTTCTGCTTGGCTTAACTGAATATTGGTGATCAACAATCCTGCAGAATGCAGCCGAAACAAAACAACAGTTTTATCCCAGGCTAGAGTACTCTCGATTTGTAAGTCTTTGTCATCGATGCACACACATGTATTGGTGTCATCTGTCTCAGCATTGTAACAGGTCGGTCTGAATATAAGGATGCTTTTGTCCTTTCTCGCTTCTTACTCTTCAGTCTCTTTATCTTCTTTGTTGTTGTTGTTGTTGATGATGTTTTTGTTGTTGTTTTAACACTTTTGTATAGATATCATTCACTGTGTTTGATTCCAGTGTCTGCTACAGTTAAAAGGCGTTATAGTAAGTTTTGCATACCAAGAAAGTAAATTGAATTGAATGTGGCATTTCTGTTTGCCTGTGTGTATATTGCTGCCACCTTTGATATATGAAAGTTACTTTCGTATCATTCTTTTAAACAATTGATATACACCAGTTGTGTAATTACCACTCTCTCAAACAAAGTTGGTTGTTTTGGTTTTTTTTGAGAGAGAGATAGATATTCTTGTCAGTTTCCCACTTCCTCTGAATATTACAAAAATAATTATGTTGGTGCTGAAAATGTTAATGATACCACATACAGAATAAAAGACAATACACATGATATACACAATAATTCAGCTGAGACTTGACTGTCACATATTGAAAGTGGGCTGACCATCTTCGTGCCTGTTCTCTGATCAGTGAGTGAGATCCAGAGTAGATATCAACACAGAGTAACCTCAAACTCTCTTTTTCTCTCCCTACGTCTTTGTGCACTCACAGGACCGGGCTTCTTTCAGGAGGATAGTGCTGAAGAATGCAGCGAAGAAGAGGCGTATGTACGAAGACTTGCTGGAGAAAGTGTCTATATTCAAGTCCTTGGAGGTAAGGGAAATGCCCTTGACTGGTCGCAGTGGTCTTAGTGCTGCTTGCTATATTACAGAGGGGGGGGGGGGGGGGGGATCCATTCTATAGGCTTCTTTTTTTTAAAGCTTTGTTTATTGTTTGTAAGCAAGCCTTCCTTTATTCTAACCCTCTCCCAATGACGTAAAGACATTACACTCCACTCTGTTTTTTGCTCTATTTTCTGTTTTTGTTTTTATTTTTTTAAAGATGGAATATTCTGCGATATATATACTCAAATTTATTAAATTTTCTAAGGCCACAATAGTGTTGACAATACCCTACCAAAAAGGAATTTAAAGTGTGTATACAGAACTTTACTCTTTATACCAGAATCTTGTTGAAAGCTCAGAAGCATTAGATACAGAAGGAAGGCTTCCACAAGAAAATTGTTCAGAGACGAAACTTCCGACAGTGTTGTACAGGCTCAACAGCCACTTGCCACTCAGTGAGTAGGCAGTTTAACAAATCAATCTGGGTTAGAAGTTTTCGGACAGAATTCCTTCCTCGTAGTGTTATAGTTGTTATTGGGTTTTTTTTTTTTTTTTTTTTGGCATTGCCACTAAATCTGTAGCATGTGGGACTTTAAATGCATAATTGACCATGAAGAATCAGTCAGAATCTGTATAATTGGCCATCCAGAGCTAAATTTAGACAGGATCTTCTCAAGATGTTTCCTAAATCAGAGCTGTTGGAGGCTGTGCATGTCGTATGTGGGTGGGAGAAGGACTGAGGAAACCAAGTTGCTCAAACACGTATATAGCAAATCATGCATTGTGCTGTGCATTGCTGCTTTTGTTGTTGTTGTTGATGATGATGTTTTTCGTATGGTAAGACCCCTGAAGTTGCTGTTTCCATACATCATGATGTTCCATACATCATGATGTCCCTTCACGAGAGATTTTGTAATCTGAGCCCTGTTGCATAAAAGTTAAAGGCATAATTTACCATTTGCAGATGAAACAAAAACCCAGCATTAGTGCTTCAAAATAGTTCTAAAGTGTGAGTTAGGGATACAAACAACCAATGTAAAAATTTGAAGCAGTATAATCGATGTTAAGTATTGCTAAATATACAAAATGTAAACAATAGTTATAATAAAAATGTTTTCAGACTAAACCGTCTGCAGTTATGGCTTAATGAGAAAAACAGTGATATCTCCTTATATTTCAGGCTTGATTGCAAAAATGTCATATGGTTGGAGGTTTCGTGATACAACTAACCTACACATATGCATCAAAAGTGATATCTTGAACATTTTTTTAAATCACTGCTCCCAAAGGTAAACAGGACCTTTAAGATCAAACATACGTCAGAGAATCAAACATAAATCTGAATACTGGAATCTGATTGACTGATACCTGACTTATGTCTGGGTTGGTTTTTTTTAACCTATGTTTGATTGCATCTTTTCATGCAACAAGGCCCCATGCGTGTTCATGTGCATTGAAATGGACTTCCTGCGTTCTCATGAAAGTGGCTCAGTGTTGCTTACCATTGAAAAGAGAAGTTACCAAATTTTTCCTATGTGGGGCAATAAAGCATGGTATATTGTAGGAAAAGCAATCTACTTCTTTTATACCTGAGATGCTGATGTGGCTGACAGCAACACCATTCCTATCCCCTGAATCTATAAGGAAAGAACAAATATACTAGTGAAAATAATTTGTAGTGAGTTACTGCTAGATATAGCAAAAGTTTTCATGAAACATAATGCTTGCCATCCACAGCATGTGCTTTAGATTGAGGTAGTGATAACATTGCCTCATGAGTCCTGCTGATTAAATGCAAATCATGACTAAATTTTCCCTTTTGAGCATGAAATTAAGAGGAATGCTTTGCATTCTGGGCTTCATATTATTGTGGAGTCATAAGAAGCATGGAGTGATGTCTTTTTTTATTTCTTTAATGGGATAGGAGCATATACAGCCGTTGCTACATCATAAAACCCCCAAATTATTTTTGTACAGTTTTCCTACACACAATAGAGAGAGATGAAAGGCGATGACATCATCTCATCTGATTTGCATATTTGGTCATGACCAATGTTACTGCTTTGCGAAAGACACTGGAGCCTTCTAAATTTAGTTTGAATCATCTTCCTTTGTCTCTGACTTGAAACAACCTTTTGCCTTCTGTTTGTTTTGCTGATACTCAATATGTGAAAGTCAACTTGACTAACGAGCAGCATTTCACATTTACCGTGGGCAGGAGTGCGGCTTCTGTATCTTTTGTCGAAATCAGTCTGGCTGACAGGTAGGGAAACACGGCTCTGAGTCAAGTTTGCTGGGACATAGAATCCGATTCTCCATGTCACGAAAGTGAAAATGTTGTTTGAGGTTGCAAAAGGGCCGTGCAGAATTCATATCATCCATGCTTCTGCACTTGTAGCGGCCAACACTCCCCATCCAGGGGTGCAACCGAAGCTCTGCGTGAGGTCTCAGCAAATAGGGAAATGTTTTCTTAGGGTTTTCTTGCATGCCCCACGCAGCAGAAAAAAAGACTCGGGCGAAACATTGTGAAATTCGAAACCTCGCT
Organism: Diadema setosum; assembly: GCF_964275005.1. Classification (NCBI taxonomy): domain Eukaryota; kingdom Metazoa; phylum Echinodermata; class Echinoidea; order Diadematoida; family Diadematidae; genus Diadema; species Diadema setosum. Next base: position 6,117,677 of record NC_092686.1, read on the forward strand.
CGTTCCAACCCAAAACAGAGCTGTGATTTTGTAGGAAGGGAGAAAAAATATGAAAGATGTTAAAAGTCAATTTCAGGAAGATGATGTACTTTTGCAGAAGAAAAAAGATGTTGTTTCCATCTACCCACAACTCCCAATATTATTCGTACAGCTTTCAAAGAGCTATGCACTTTAATCATTGTACTGTCTCCAGCTCCATGCCCCTCCCCCATTTATGGATAAAAACGAAAAATTAAAAAGATGAATAATAAAAAAAAGAAAACAAAAACCGCAACACAGGGAGGGAGAAACATGCCATCCAAGACAAGGTGCATTAAAATTCTGGTGTTGTTTTGAAAGCTTCTTTTCATTGTTTTTGAAGTCCTCTGTAGCAATGTATGTAACTATGGCAACAGTGGCTACCAGTGCCTACCTCCCATCGTGCTTGAGTGAGCACCGCAGAATATTGATGTTTTCAGTAGGATGCAAATAGTGGAAAGGTTAGCCTGTCACATAAATGGGACATCAATTGTTGGGAGAAGCAAGCATTTGCTTTTGAGCAGGTATAGCCATAAACTGAAGATACTGGTAAGAGATAGAGCGCAGGATTTTTTTGGTATCAACTCTACGCTGTGTAATGTTGTTACATGTGTGCTTCTTAACCAATAATTGAAAACCTGCAGAAGAGTGTCGAGTCTAAGCAAATTGTGAGGAAACAAAGTCTTCTTTGTATGGCTTGTATACCACATGGGATATCTAATCGTGCAGTTGTATTGGTGCTTATTCACATACCAATCAATGTTGAGAAAACAGTGGCCATTTATTTACATGTATGTCCCAATTGAATGCTGATTGCATTAAGAATCACACCAATGCAAAAGGTGTATGCATTTAAAGTTCATCACTGGAACCAGATTAATTGTGCACGTCACGGGAGCATTTGTATGGTTTCCATGACAAAGATGCAAATAATGCTGCCTCCTCCTACGGAGTCAGTCTTCAAGACTTCTATTATTTTCTCTCTTTTTTTTTGGGGGGGGGGGGAGGGGTAGTTAACTTCCATAATGGAAACCTTTTTTTTCCCTTAATAAAAAACAAAGGAAAATCCATGAATCGGTATGAGTATGCAGAAACTTTAAAAGTGTCACCAATGTCGTCCAGATATAGTGAGCTGTCAGGAAGTTGCAACAGTCGATGCTGTTTCTCTTCATTGTCTTGCCACACGGTGGACATTGTGGGTCATCCTTTGATAACCGGCTGTATCTTTGGTGTCTTCCCCAGTGGCGATGCTTTATCTTGTGAGCCATGCAAGTCTTGAAGACGGATTCCGTAGGAGGAGGCAGCATTATTTGCATCTGTGTCATGGAAACCATACAAATGTTTCCCTTGATGCACACTATCAATCTGGTTCCAGTGATGAACTTTAAATGCATACACCAATCTGATTATCCCCAGTGGACGTGTTGACATTGTCATATATGTAAAATCTTTCTTATTCAGATTCTGACCTCAAGATGAATCTGGAGTAGGGGAATTGTGTCAAAGTTATTTTGATGTATCTTGTTTGGAGACCATTTGCTTGTATATCTTGAGATAGGAATTGATATTGCTTGTCTTCTTTATCTGGCTCTACTTTCATCATTGAGTCTTTCAAGTAGTAAAGCAGACCAAATGAAACCTGTAGAGGGTTGGAGACAGTTTCGATGTAATCAGATGCTTCACTCGACCTCAACAAACTTGCATCTCCCTGGAGCTGCGAGAAATTCTGTCCGCTGTTATGTGATATGTCAGTCATGGATAATTCAAAGAATTCAGAAATTAAAGACTTGCACAGTATATGTGCTGTCATTCACAACTCTTTCATTGACTTCTTGTGTTGAATGGTAGGGTATTTATAAGAAGGGAAAAAGGAGACGTTCTATGGAGGTAGTGTTTCTGTTCCTTTCTTGTTTTGTTTTTTTCCTTGTGTGATATTAAAAAGATAGGTGTGCATATTGACTGTACTAGTTTTTATGTTGCAGCTACAATGTAAATATGGCATTACTTTGAAATATGCAGGCACTGCCAAAATCTTTGTTCTATTCTTGCATCATTATACCTTGGTCTCACATATGTTTTGTTGTTTCTTACTACTTTCTCTTCATCTCTTAGCCGTACGAGCGCATGAATCTTTCAGACGCACTTGTATCGAGAACATACCAAGATGGAGACTGCATTATTGCTCAGGTTAGACATGCCGGAGGAGTAATAGTCGTGATAATTTGCAATTTGATTTTGATTCGATTTGATTACTTACGCAAAAATTGCTGTGGGGTATGGACATGTCTAGGCAATGCTGCAAATTGGTCAACCCTCTTTGTACGTCTGTAGTAATCTTGTTTGCATGATTTTTGTAAGGAGTTGTCGTTCACTGAAGAAAAAAAAAGTAAGATGCTTGTTGCCATGGTAATGGGGCATCATGATACATCGGTTGGAGACCAGTATAATATTACTTCAATTTGTATGTTCATGCCATAAGATAAAAAACTGAGTTAAGGGTGTGCTGAAGTAGCATCTTTGTGTATCCACTTATGGTGCTCCTTTCCACATCCCTCATAAAAACAGAAACCAAAGGCCAAAGTATGAGAACATTTTAGAAGGAAAAAAGCAAGCACTCTTTCGCAACAATTCCAGCATCTTTGCGCTCTAAAATGTCAGTAATGGGATAAAGGAACTAGAAAATGAATATGCTACCATTGCAACATGGGAGGAGAGAGCAGGGTATGTGCAATAGGGCCGCGGGAAGAGATCTAATTTGCATACTGATTGGTTGTCATGGTTACCACCCCTGCAGGGAGACGAGGCTGACGGGTGCTACTTCCTTGAGAGGGGTCAGTGCAGGATCGCTATGAAGAGCGAGGTATGTTCCCATCCCTTTCCTCCTCTTGTAATACTGCACCCATCCCACTACCTACTCATCCCATTCTTGTACCACTCCCCCCTCCCCCAATTCCATCTCGCTCCCTGTATCTCATGAAACCTCCACTAAATTTCTTAAGTACGGTGCCACATATTTTCTTCGTGGTACAACATAGCACTCACTCTTAGATGCTTGACTGAGTCATTTAGGAGCCTGAATGAGTCATTTATGAACCTCCTGCTATACCTGACCATGAATGTGGTAAAGGATAAAAACTTGACTCAATTTGTGTGCAGTTGTCTAGTATCTGTGGTCCCTTTTCTGTTGTGTTTTCCCCCGTGAAAGTACTCAGATAAAGAAAGAAGGATAGAGAATGCATATTAGAATGAATTGGTTGAAACTTGGGAGCAATTTCACAATAGGATATGAGCCATGACAAGGTCGCATCAATCATATCATTGATGCGATCACTATTATCCAATGGGAAGCATATGTTGTACCTACAAGAAAAATTGTGTTGCACACCACACTATTTTTATGTTGTATACGTGGATGTTGTTCATGATACTTTGATGTTACATCGCATGATATTTACCCATGTTGTTAACATTCCACGCATGTCTGTCATATTTTGAATATTGGAAGTTGAATTGCGCCTAACCTGGATTACTATTTTAGTACTAATACCCCATTGATGTGCAGTTTGTGCTGATATCCAAGTACAACTTATAATTGAATAACAAAAGAGCTTCAAATTGATGAAGTTGTTTTTATTGCAACTGATTGACAAGAACCGATCAATTCAGTGTTTATTTACATTGATGTGGGGCGATTTGTCAATCAGTTGCAACAAAAAACTATTTTTAAAAAAAGAGAAGAAAATGTGTGCGTGTTTATTTTATTTTTTACTTTGGTAATAGGCTTTTTAACACACATGATACATGTTACTCATGATGCTACCAACGTAATATTTGCTCGCAGAGAACAAAAAGTTAATTGCAGAAAACAAGTGCATCATTTTCTATTTATCAGCCCACCTAAATATTGTTCCGTATAAAAGAAAAATTGATGTTTCATCGCATTCTTGTGGTATAAAGAATCGCACCCAGCAGTAGTATCACAAGATAGGTATGGATCATCTATATGTAAGAGAGATCCTTTTTGCCTTATCCCACCGAATCACCATCATTTTGTACCTCTGACGTGAATATCTTGGTTGTTAGCTTTTCATCCGCTTGGGTTACCACTGCATTGCATCCCTTGAGCTTTCATTGCTTGCTGCTCCACATATTACTCATCTATCCCTCAAGATTCTGCTCCTTTTCCTCCATGTCTGTGACTTTGGCCATCATTTTTCCAGCTGTCTGTTTGTTTGTCTGTCTTTCTGTCTTTTTTCTGCCTCTCTCGTATTTTTCGTGAACCGTGACATTTAAACTAAGCAGCCAAGGCTGTGGAAACGACCATCATTTGGAGCATTTCTCTTCTTTTTTTTTTTTTGTCCCCCAGTATCTTGAGGCATGCTCTAAAAACTTTTTTTTTTCTGCCTGCGTTCATTCCCAGCGGTATTTCTACGGACCCGTGTTTTACGGGTGACAATAATTACTAGTTCTGTCCGCAATTGCCCAGAAGCCAAAATATCAATTTGGTCTGTCAAAGGTAAAGATGTTGTTTTTCTGTGCATGTGATTGCTCTTCTAGTTTATATGCCCACTGATATGTGAAAGTTAACTCATTTCTTCCCCATATTGTGAAGGAGAAGCAAAAGTTAAGAGCTCTTCAGTTTGTTATTTAGCGCACTCTTAAGGAGTGACCCACTTACGCTCCTTTAGAATAGTTTCAGAGAGGGTATTAAGTCAAGTGGGACTTCTCCGACTGTCTTCCATATGTTACCTACCATATGCCCTGTATCCCTCATAGTAAAATGTTTCTACTCCTCATGAGGGAAGTTACAAAGGGCCCCATGTCAATTCGATCATGCCATGGTAACTCGCTTGTCGCGTTGCTTAGAAATGGAGAGGGATTTTTCCAACGGGATGCTCAGTCCCCATTAAATGTTGTTGCCTTCGTCCCTCGCAGTGTTCACATGTGATCTGTGTTAAGCTCTTGTTTGAAATTTGACAAGTTTGCGACCTCTGCACCGCTGCCCTGACTTTGCTCCAGTTGCCCCCCTCCCCACCCCAATCTTTAATCAATACATGCAGGTGTTTGCTTTCTTATATGCATTTTACCAATGTCACATGTTCTCTGCGCACGCCTCCATGGCTTCTTACTATTTCTCTACAAACCTCCAGTTTGTCTGTAGAGTTTCTATGTATTCATCATTCTCTTTCACTCTTTCTGTCTTTTTTTCTCTGTCTATCTCTCTCATGCTTTCTATCTCTTTCTCTCTCTTTCTCTGTTTTTCATCTTCATGCCTTGCATTTCCTGTTTTATCTGCATGTTCTTCTTTCCACCTCGCTTAGCTTGCTAGCCCAAGTCGATGCTCTGCACCGCATCCGTTGCACGCCACTCAATTTCATGCCTTCCTGCATCTAAGCCTGGACTCGCTCGGCTTCTGTCTACTTGTATTTGCCATTCTCTTCGCTGCCTGTAACCGCCACCTGTTTACCACATAAGTAATGAAACACACTCACATACATACATACATACACAGACACCAAGACTCCATATCCCACATAACCATCCTCCACCCACTTTCCCCTCATTGAATATAAAACAATACTCCATCCTACATCACTCATTTTTAAATCTCTTACCTCATTCCCCTTGAGGACTTATGTCAATGTAGAGGTTAAAGGCAGCTCGCAAAATATCATCCTATGGAGGACATTAGTGGAATATTTGACCGACATTGAGCCGGTCGATCGGGCAAACAAGCTTGATTCACATCAAATGGGGTGGAAGAGGACAGTATCAGGACTCTGCAAGGAGGCACAGCTCTGCCTGGCTGTACTTTGGCTGAAACACCAGGAAGGGTTTAAAGATAACTTGTGGCTGGACCACTAAGACTAGGTGGGGCAGGGAGAAACCTAGAGAAAGGGGGGGGGGGAGAGAAGGACTGCCAGTAGTTTGAAAACTGAAAGAAGCTACCCCTTCACGTGTGGCAGGTTGGACTGGAAATCAGTTTTCAGGAACCCAGAGGATAGCAACTTCATTTCTGCCAGGAGTGCTGGAGACAGAGGGAGTAGTCTTTTATAGAGGGATAATGCAACAACGCTGCAGTGCCACCATGGAATGGGGATTGGCACCAAACATAATAAGGATTGGGGAAATAAAATGGGCTTTTTGACAAAACAACTGCAGATTCCTTGTGAATGAGTCCTTATTCCCTTGGGAAGTCCAGAGATGTGAAAATGTGTTTGTTTGTTTTTTAAAAAATTGTTTCTTTTTTATTGGGTGAATCGATACAGGGAAATATGTATATTGAACTACACTCCGTTGCCGATATAAACACAGGCAGCATATGTTTTGGCAACCCCCAGTGTGTGCGTTCTGTGTCTACGCACGTGTGTATGCATGATGTCCTTAAAGATTGACAACCTCGGTGTTTCACAATATTTCAAAGTGCACGTGTCTTTGCCTTTCTTGTTGAGATAGCTCATTCATGCATGTGAGGCACGTGTTTCATGCCATACCGTTTATGATGTAGTGCAAAGCACTTGTCATTTTTTCCCCCTTTGCTTTGGTATGCTCCTGAATGTGATTAAGCTAGAGACAAGTATTGATCAAATGCCTCATCTGTGTGTATGTGTGGCATGCACATTCGTGAATGTATATAGAATTTTAATGGCCAATTCCTCAAATATGGTGTAATGGATTCTATCTACTCAGTATTCATTCTGTCATTGCTAAGATATACTCAGTAACCGCCATAAATTTCTGCCTGATATTCTGTCTGCCTATGCCTGTCCTTTTACTTTTTCTATTTTATTTTTCTCAATGTCCTATCTCTTTTTTTATGCTTTCCCTTGAAGTTCAAGTGGCCATTCAATAAACAACAACATTTTGTGTTCAATTCATTTCATTCCAATATTTTCAAAAATATATCAAATCAAAGTGCAAAGTTCTTGATTACTATGAGTATACTTTTTCTTAAAAAATTTGCTAACCAATCAGAAGATTTTGTGAAAAGTTGTGGTAAATACTGGCCAATCAAATCAAGAGGTTCTACTGGGTTCCACCTTTATTAACTGTTACCCTCAGTCTGTCTGTCATGTGATTTTGCCTCCTCTGTCGCCTGCTCTGTGTGTGAGTAATGCTATCTCTTAAAATCATCCATCAGTATGTTCTCTAATCTCTTCTTGTGCCACCATGTATGTGGGTAGGAAGAGCGCACAATGGTGCCGGGATTTCTCCTGAAAAATTCATACAGTTTGCATAGCTCTGCTTTGGCAAAGTTGTACATGCTGAATGCCTGCTGAATGTGTGGTCATTTTTGTTGCGATACATAGCGATGTGTACGTCCAGTCTTTTCTGCATGACAGCGGTGTTTTGTATCGTTTGCGTCTGGCTCTGTGCAAGAAGTTGTGATACGCGTCATAGATTTATTTTCTATGCACAGCAGAAGCCGTTAAAGGGATGGTACAGTTTCGGATGAGATCGGAATTCAGATATTAGCTTTTTACGAGATGATTGAGAAACCACTTATGAAAAGAAGGATTCAAATCTTATTTGATGAAAATTGGTATTGAAATGGCTGAGATATTAAAACTGGAGTAAAACAAAGCTGACCTAATAAAAGGTGTATCCCACCTTTTAATAGGACCTCTTTGCTTTGGCGGATATCTCAGCCATTTCAAAAGTCAAAACCAATTTTCATCAAATAAACTTTGAATTCCTCTTAGAATTGCATACTCTTCTTTCATATTTCATAAGATGTTTTTCATTATCTCACACAAAAAAGTTGGTAACCTGAAGCCCCCATCTCAACCCAAACTATGCTATCTTTAATAGCTATTCATCCCTCATCATTTTAGTCACTTCAGATTTTTTTCTCCTTTTTTTTTTCAACGGAGCAATGGTTTCTGAATGCTTTTATCATATTGTATTCACTTGCTTACTTCGTGAAGAGGCTTCTGTGCTTCTGAAAACGCTACCATTTATGCTAAAGGCCTTGTCTCCTCTGCTCTCTTAAGTTCCAGAGAGTATACTGTATGTAATGTTGCCTATGTTGTAATTTTTCTGAAACCCTCTGGTTACTCACGTGCATTATCAGAAGAAATCATGAGTCGCACCTTTGCATCAGTAATTTTGAACAGGAAGCATCCGATGATCCCCAGTCCTAGTGGTACGGACGTTTATGTATGCAGATATGACTGCGCAAATGTATCTATTATCATTTTTCAAAGTGTTCAGTTAAAGTTTGTGGTGTTTTTAGCAGAGGTTATATGTCAGCAATTGCAATTAGTGTGTTCATAACATAGGACCTGAGAATTGAGAAGAATGATAACAAGTACATAATATGATTACACATACCAATTTACTAAATCAATAAGTGGGCATCAACTTATCATTTATTTATGTTTTTGTTTTGTTTTTTTTGCAAGAAAATATTGTCACAAAGATTACAGTTTTGATAATATGTAATGACCAACAAGTAGGCAATTCAGAAGTACAAAATCTGGGATTGGGGAACCACTAGAGTGTGTTTTGATAAAAAGCTGCTGTTTTAAAATGCCTCTTGAATGTTGAAATCTTTTGTTTGTTGTTCTTTGCCATGTTGACATCCACTGCCGATGTTGTCTCACTTCAAAGCCTCACATGGCGTGTATCTAAGCATCTTTCTTTCTGTTGAAAAGCATTGACTTACATTGACAGAAGCATTGAAAGTAATGAATGCCCTTCTACTGCCTGCAAGCAAAAGAAGGCAGACACGTGAAATATTCGTGAACTTTCTGCCACCACTTAGCGATCTCTGTCACTGAGCCTTAACAATGTGAGCCATGCCTGTGAAGTTTTGAGTGTGCAGCATCGGGAGTGGTAACCCTGGTAAAAAAAAAAAAAAAAGAGAATGGTTCTGACGAAAAAAAAAAGTCAAGCTTACAGCCCTAACTGTTGCATTATTTCTTTCTTTCTCTCTCTTTTTTTTAACCCCTCTCCCCTCTCTTTAATCTGAACACACTCCCAACCCTTCACCTGTTCACATACACACACACACCAAAAAACCAAACAAACAACTGATGATGTTCTTTCCCTCGATTCATTGGTCAACAAATTGCCATGGACATCGGCATATCCCTGGACTGGCATTGCCGATATGCCCTCTCCCCCTCCCTCTCTTTTGTACCACATCGATCCTGTGATGTTGTTGCCGCTTTGATGTCTCACTCGTTTTTGCATGACGACTCTCTTTTACTTCTCCAATCTCATCTACCACACAAAATCACCCTTTACAGCGATCCGTGAGTACCCGATGCATCTATTCTTCCTTGTTTTTCCTCGGAGTCTTGACTTTTTTGAGCACTTCCTTGACAAACTTGAAGACAATTCGTCCAAACCGTGTTGTTGATATTAAACTCAGCTAGTTTACACTTCTTGGAGTTTTGCATGATGTGTTTGAACTTCCTCTAATCTGAAATTCCTAACCTGTGTTCAGACTGTAACGATTTAGTGTTTGGTCTAATGTTTGACTCCTAATCAACAAAAGTTGTTTTTTTTCAACATGTTAAAAGCAGAGTTATTCTGTCCAATTGCGATGTATAAAAAGTGGTAAAACAATATGACTGAATTACTTTTGTTACAGGTATGATGTGTTTGCATTAACATGCAATGCAGTTTTTCCTGCAGAGTCCAAATCATGTAGCTGACATTTATAAATAAGAAAACAACAGAGCTGAAATAAGCTGGAAGCAAATGGTTGCATTTAAGTCAAATTGAGGAAAATGAATTTAGCCGTCAACGTTGATAGCTGAGTGTGTTTTGTGTGACTAAAATAATGACAGCTGAAGCTTAAGATTACCATGTGTCTGGATCATGAGTCATACGCCATGTTGCTCATGTTGTTTGCCAAGCAGTCCTCCTCTTTCTGTCATCTATACTTCATGTATTTATCATGTGTGCAAATGTGGAGAAATTATCAAACCAAGTTTGCGGTGTAAATATTCTAAGTGATTTATGGGGAAAAAAGAGGATCACTTGAGCCCCTTTGCTTTACTATCTTGAAGAGCATCTCTGGGGGAGGAAAAAAAAAATCCATCAACTTTGCTTGTAAATGAAAGGACTTTCAAAAACATTGAAGAAAGCTGCAAACTAAACTGTGATAACAACCTTGTGTGCAGTGTTGTATTTTCATGTGAATCATATCATATGAATTCATTCATCTCAGTGCCCTGTGATTTTCATGGAAAAGTGTACAAAGTTTGCATTTTTAATACCTATCATGTGCTGTTGATTAATGGTACACTGTAGCTGAGTAGTTGATCACCATGTCCCGTGAAGCTGAAATATTTACTCAACAGACCACCCTGATCAGCATATAAACACAAGCTTGAATTTGCTGTGTGAAGTGAAAAGCAAAAAGCTAAACAGTCATACCTTAATGTGGTATTAGACAACCTATTGGAACAGGACAGACTAAAAAAAGTGTGGATCAATTATCCCTGTGTGGATCCCAGAGTTGTACCCCTGTCCTTGTAAAGAAAACAAAATAGGACATATAGATGTCAAGCATCTTGCCTCCCCTCTCTCTTTTTTTTTTTTTTTTTTTTTTTTTTTTGGGGGGGGATATGTACATTCTATGCTTTGATTTGAAAATTTAGAAATTACCTGAGTTTTACTTCTTTAAGAAAAAACAAGAAACAAACAAACAAAGAAAATCATGCAGTAAGAAGCATCATAAAAGTATAATGCCTTTGTCAGTTTCTGACAAGAACAAGATGACAAATTTTAACATTTGAAATTCTGACTTTCTGACCCTTGGGGAAACTTGATCTTCGGCGCATTTTTGGGTAAAGATTTTGTCAATTTTGCCGGCCGCGAGGCACAGTTAGCCCTGACCTTGTGCAGCTATGCAGTGAAAATTAATTGTCATTTGCCTTCTTGTTCCTTTCAAGGATAATCCTGATGAAGAGAAGGAAATTGCAATCTACGACCAGGGCCAGTATTTCGGAGGTAAGATTGCCTTGCTGCATTTCTTCTCTTGCAGCACTAAATGGCTCAACACAATTTTTTTTTTCTGTTGTTTTTGTGTCAGCTCTCCTTTTTGTGCTTAACCTCCACTTTCGTCAACTCAGGTTCTGCTTTTCACAAGTTGTGACAGGGAGAGGCATTCTATTTACACTTGATATACCTTTAAATGCCAGGAAATCTATGCTGAATGACAAAAGATACAAAGTTGTGAAGTAATCCTTACGTTGTTAGAGACTCTAATTGAGGAATTTTGTAATAAACCTGTACAGGGCTTTACTACTGGCAGTATAGGAAGCATGCTTTCGACATGCAGTTAGTGGAAAGAATAGAGGGATGGCCATTATTACTGATTCAATGAAAATTTGTGGACACTACCGGTACTTTGTAGACTGGATGTTACTGAATTACATACTTAGTGTCATGAGGTAGTTTGATCCAGCCAATGTGATGGTTAAAACAATAATTTAATTCAATCGAATAATTTAGTTCAATTGAATAATTCAATTCAATTCAACTCAGTTCAATTCAATTCAGTTCAATTCAATTCAATCCAATCCAATCCAATCCAGTCCAGTCCAGTCCAGTCCAGTTCAATTCAATTCAATTCAATTCAGTTCAATTCAATTCAATTCAATTCAATTCAATTCAGTTTAGTTCAATTCAATTCAATTTAGTTCAGTTCAGTTCAATTCAATTCAATTCAATTCAGTTGCCATCTCTGATCGCCTATTGTTTCTGCAGAGCTGGCTCTTCTGACGAACAAGCCCCGTGCCGCCTCTGTCTATGCCGTGGGAGAGGTCCGATGTGCCTGTAAGTATCCATGACTTACTAGACATTTGTCTTTCATCTCTTTCTACATTTTCCAAGGGCTTACCAGTCAAATAAATCTAAATGCTTGCTTGATGTGCACTGTTAAAAAAGGAAAGAAAAAGAAAAAAAGCAGTGCTGAGAATAAGGAGAAAAAGGACTGAATTTATGTCTTGATTAGATTTCTAGTTGAAATTTGTTTGAAGAATCAAAGCATTCATATGCATGTGGTAGTGTAACAGATTTCATTTGTACATCTTTATTAGCAGTGTAAATGACTGGTTCACACGTTTGTAGTTTCAAACAAAAAAACAAAAACAAAAGAGAAAAAAATCATGGGACTTGGTCCTAAGTCATAATCAAGCAACAAAACTTAAGCTTTGAGTTTGTTTATTTGTGGTGGATAACTTGTTTCTGCCTTATGACCATAAATTTGCCTTTAGTATGGCATTTAACAAAGAAAGGTAGAAATCCCAAGGTAGGGTTATGATGGTTAACAGATAAACATGTGTTTCCAAAGTGAAGATTGCATATCTCCTCAGGGGACCATGTTGTTCTAATATCCCTGTAACTTGTAGATAACATGAAGATAACAACATTAGTCCATTATTTAAAGGGACAGTAAAGTGCCACTCTACACATGGTTCACTTCAGCTTGCATGCATTTAGTGAAATTAGACATACATGTAAAGAATGGTAGAAGTATCATCAAGACGGCACGAACAAGACTTGGGACTTCCATGGATGCATGGGATTCAAGTCCCAGGACCGAGAGCTCCCATGTAGAAGAGTCAAACTCACACCCTTTGCACATAATCTTAGAGCCCACTTTACTTCTCTCACAAAGATTAGGGAGAAATTCTGATGAAGTGGTCCAGTACAGTAAAACAGGTTGATATTTGTATACGGTAGATGAGGCCTGCAGAGAACAGTCACAAAGTGGAATTTTTGCTGCCCTGGCCGACTAGGAGATTGACGAAGAAATAATCATGATAACTTATTCATTAATAATGCTGTCAACTCTTTTCCCTCCTTTTCAATTTTGTGCTTGCCTCGTGTCTTCGTGGGCCAACCAGTCCTGGACGTGAATGCGTTTGAGCGGCTGCTGGGTCCCTGCATGGAAATCATGAAGAGGAACATCGACCACTACGAGCAAGAGACGGCGAGGCTCTTCGGCAAATAACCCGACCCCACGACCGACCCCCTCTATCCCCCTTACCCCACCCTCTACTCATTCTTGAAAACCGCACCCTACACTTTACGCCTCCATGTCTGACAACATTCGAATTGCTTCCCATTTTGTGTAGCTCGTTGGTTTTAGGGTTGTTGTTTTTTTTTTACATTTTGTTATCTCTTGTTTCTACCTAAATGAAGCTCTCCTGATCTTGTCTGACAAAAAACAGGTACTTTTTTTTTCTATTTGATGGGAGTTGATCTCAAATGGCTGCATTTTTATGTCAGTGAATATCAATGTAAAGTTTTGGAATATCCCACTCACTGACTTACAGTCTAGCATCTAATGAAACATCAGTTGTTCCCTAACTAGAGTACGCTTCATTCGTATTTCCTATGCCAATTACCACAGATGTCTGCCCAAATGTTTGACAAACACCACATTCCGTCAAAAGACAGAGTGTTTGCTGCCTATTTTCAGACAAACCAAACCAACCAACTGAAAGATGCAATTTGTGCTCAAGGAGTTAGGGGGCAGGAATTCCCTTGGCCTCTCCGTATTTTGAACGGACAGGACTTGTGGGGGGAAGCCCCCTTTTGTAGGTGCATTTAAAGAGCGCAAGAGCTTTGCAGACTTTTCTATTCCCGGATTTGGTGCGTGAATGCATCTGTAAATATAGCTAGAACGATGCATTGTGGGATTTTGGGGGCAAATGATCTAGTCGGGCAGGAGAAGTCATACAAATTGTTAGAAAATATATAAATACTCTATGTATGTATCTCTGTGTGGATGATGAACTCGTAAACTTGGCAGAGCACAGGAGTGTGAATCCACTCAGCAGGAAATTTGTGTCGACTGGCTCGCATTTGAGATTTTACGGCTCCAGTCGGGTTCATGTTAAATCGCATATTGGGTTACCGAGAGCAGTGGATGGATATTGGTGCAGGCATCATGATGATGAAGGGCCTGAGTTATTAGTTAATGTTATTTTCTTCATACGTCATGCAGATTTTTGATAGCTTAATCTCATATACTGACTGCATGTGAAGGTGGCGTGGATAGAGATAAACCTTTCGAGTGGTCGTTGTGGGATTCAGACATTGGCCGGTACCGGATAATTGGTGTTTGAATTCATCAGTATTACTGAAGAGGTGTAGGGGTAGCAGTTTTCATTGACGAGAATGATTAAAATAGAAAGAAATGCATTTTGTAGGATTGAAATGGTGACTGGGTGTGTACAGCAGGTTGGAAAGGGGTTAGATGGCAAAATTGGTTGAAATGGTTGTGGTATGATAACATGCATTTTGTTTTATGTTTTTTTTTTTTTTTGGGGGGGATGCAGCTGTTAGCTATGAACTGTAATTTGAAATTAAATGATGTGGATTGGTAACTATAAATTTATTACTATGTAGTTGTGAAAGAGATTTAATTACAGATTGCTGTTTGCTAGTTTGTAAATAAAATTATCAAAAAGAGTTTTACATTGAAAAATGAAAAAAAAAAATGATGGCTGTTTATTGAATTTGAATGTTTGAAAATTGTTCAACCAGTTGTATGAATATTTTCACATCTGGTCTGTGAAATTTAGCTTAATTGTTTTATTGAATGCAACTTTGGAGTATTTTGGTACAAGACAAGAAATGCACTGTAGCCAGGAATGTATCAAGTGGCGTGCTGTATTGTTGAATTTGTATTCACATGTGTTCGTATGTGTTGATTTCACGCACTTGAAACTTCTTCCAAACCGAGATGTATCGCATCTCGGTATTTCCCGCCAGTCAACCGGGCTTTGAAATCACCATAAAAATTCATTGCAAATTTCTACACAGCCTTGAAAATGATGACAGAATGTCTCTGGCACAAAAAAAAAAAAAAAAGAAAAAAGAAGAAAAAGACAGCATGTGTGTTGTGAATGTTATGTAAAGTCAAGATATCATCAGCAGGGAAAACCACAGTTGTGCTCTCAAGTGTATCTCAGCATTTTCGTACTCCAGGGTCAGTTCATAAAATTATCTAATTTTGTGCACACTACCCAAAGTGGGAGGGGGGAGGGGGGGAACGGTCTGACAAATATCTAGCAGCAGAAAGTATCACAGATAACCAAACAATTGTGTTTTCTCCAAATGCTGTATAAAGGGAGGAAAGAAAGTATAAGCACTCACAAATCTTGCCATGTAAGATTTGATCTTGACTCTGGTATTTCTTTTTTTTTTATTGTATTTTTGGGGGTTCCTTCATTTTTCTGCCTTGTGCGATTACCGTGTCACATTTGACATGAAAATGATTGTGCGTGCTACATGTACTTTACAGGGTTTTCAAATTATCTGTATGCTAATTGTTTTACCTCTTTCGTCAGTTCAGTACCATTGGCGTCATCGCTGATTGTGGTCAGTGTTTCATAAATTTATCCAAGAATATGTAAATATTATGTTGAGTCATTTACATACCTTTACCATTGCGGCTTGCATTACGTTTCTGTGATATTTGTTTTTTTCATTCATTTGTTCATCCTTATAGATATGAAGGTACTACCCCAATATGTTGAGCATTTTCGTCTTGAATCTCAGAGGGTTCAGCATAGATTGCGTTTGATGTGCAGTTGATGTATTACATTTGGCGCATTGTCAGGGTACATATGTTTACAGCAACAAGAAAAAATAAGTCAAATATCTGCTTCGTGAGGCGAGTGGTAGCTCAACTGAGTGCTTGAAGTGACTACTAAAAAAGTGAGAAATGCATTTCTGGCCAAGTCACAAGGGTTTATGATGTCTGAAAGTGAAAATATCCCAAAGGCCCTGTTTTGTTGTTTGTTCATATTAGATGCACTGCGAACCAGATGGTGTACTTTGTGTGTACAATATAATTGTGATGGTTTGCATTGCCTTCCATTCATATATATTATTCTTTTCGTAGAGGTGGAAAGTTCAGCCAGTCATAAGAAAGGGTGTACTTGGGGTTCTTTTTTTTTTTTCTCCTTTTGTCAAAACAGTACAAACAACAACAGTAGAAGAGATCGCTTCTTTCTTGGCTGATGCACACAGTACACAATGTCCTTTCCACCCACTATCCTGTGATTATGCATGTAGCATGCATATTTTGCACCCATTACTATTTCTTGAGAACTGTAATCCCCCACCCTCTTGCCACCGACATGGGTGGAGTTCCTCATTTCCATGGCAACAGCAGAAATTTTCTTGAACTCCAGGCAGCAATCACAGTAACCCCCATGGTTACACTGCTCTCTGCTGTCAGAGGAAAAGAAGTGATGATAACACAGAAATTTGATTTAGGAGAGAATTTACATACGCAACATATATATATATATTTCATTGATTCTTTCATATATATGAACGTTTTTCACAGATACTGGAATATCTGAAACTTTTGCATTACTGTGGCTTTCAGGTTCTCTTCAACAACACATTCGGACTTTCAGGCTCGAAAAGAGTAGGTCCAGTTATACGTGTGGAGAAATGTTCTCCAACTTGCCATGATTTAGATGAAGTGAAAGCAATTGATATCTTTCTGTGAATTGATAAGCAGACGGGGAAAAGCGGGGAGGTATTTCGTGGACGCTTTCGTGAAGGGACACACCTTCGTTTGTGGTAGGACTGTTAAACGAGGAATCCACCAAGTTGTTTGTTTATTTAGAAGGTTTCAAAACGATTCAGAGTTTTCTGGAGAGGGAGCTAGAGATATTGTTCTATGAATTTCTCTCTCCGAGGAGTCAAAAATTTTGTGTCACTCCCTGCATGCTTTTGAAGCTGTTCACGTCTAAAATCTGTTCTGACTTTTGCTTTGATACCGTATCCAGTAGCAGGAATTTTGTAATCATCCAAAAGTCTATACCGACTACACCCACGCTATTGTTTTTATTACAAATTATCCGAGCACACTGAAAGGGTTTTTCTTCGTTTTTTTTTTAACATTATTAGTGTGCCATGTAACCGTAAAAAACATGCAATTTTTCAAATAGAGTCTGTCCATGATATTGGGAAAATGTTATATGTGTTTGTTTTGACAGCATTGATGTCTTGTCAGATAAGAAAAAAAAAAATGTGTTAGTTATTTCCAATTAAAAATCAGATGAAATAAAGTCAGCAGTCTACACGTGCCTTTGTCTGTGGTCATACATGTATTTGTAAGTTTAGTGACGTTCAGTAATCTGACTCTTACCTTACTAAGTGGAGCTTATTCATGAGTAAAGTATGTAATAGTCAATGGTCACACTGTTCAAAATCTCGCCACCTCTCCCCTCCCCCCCCCCCTTTCATATTGCTAAATACTTGTGCTCTTTTTCAAGTTAAAGGGCAGCCCATACATTGTACTGCCAAAGAGACTGGAATGCCTGTAGACTCAGATTAGTGGAAGTATACTGTACTTTCGGATCTCATACAGGAAACCTCTCTATACAAATTGCTTGGGACCACTAAAATTTCCTCAATGTATCCGGTTCCAGGTATCTCATTATATCAGGGGTTTAAAAAAAGAAAACAAACAAGAGAATATGAATGTATTAGGACCTGCAAAACTACTCAGTATCTTGTGTGAGGTACAATGTGCGTCACTTAAAGTCCAGCTCTTTTTTTTTTTTTTTCTTCTTTTTTTTTGGGGGGGGGGGGGGCTCTAGCTGTATGTAATGACAGCAAAGAAAGAAAGAATGCATGGGTAGCAGTTGCAGTTGTTGGTTTGCAGATTTAGGTATTTAAACTGAACTGTATTCAGGGCTTTGTTTGATAATCTACCAGCATTTGTGTACAATGTATAAAAATGGAGCTGTGGAAACTGTCAGAAACTGAGTGTAAGATGCCTCTTATAAAGTAAGAAGTTTTTTCTTGTCTATTAAACAATGTAGTCTGTACCGTTTACTCGCGTTATAATGAAGTCCTTGGGACCGGCATTTTTCTGTCGTTATTCTTTTGTTATATGGACATTTTGTTGTAACCATGGAGTAGCTCCATGTTGTAACCGAACAATCAACAATAAAACACATAGAGTGGATAATGTTGCAGCCTGAATTTTTACTTCGTTGTAACCAGGATTTTGTGATACAGTGCACTCCCATAATAATGAACACGGTTACAATAAAATTCTGACGTAAAAATTCAGGCAACATCATCCACGCTATATTTATTTTTATTCTTATTGTTTATTTGTTCAGTTAAATTTTGATATAGCGAAAGAAAACTGCTGGTCCCAAGGACTTCGTTATAACAAGAGTCCACTGTACAACTCGTACTCATGCTCATTATACCAGGAGTGCACTGTAACTGGATTTGCCATATTTGCTTGTATTTCCCAAAGACAGTACATTAATTCATAGATGCGCCCCAGAGAGAAGTGTTAGTATAAAATACGCACGGGAACTACAGCTGTAAACACATGTGAAATGATGTAAATCATTTTTAGCTGAATGTCAATACAGTACCTAAACTGCAAACTTGTCTACAGCACAACTTCAAAGCCAATTTCTTTGTCAACCATGTTTGGTGGTCTGCTTTCTTCCATTCATTGAAGTAGGGGTTTGTAGGTGGTTTTTGTTTTGTCTTGTTTTTTGATTCAGTAGAAGATGCTACAAAAACAGAGCTGCCAAGTCTCCCTGAAAATGTCAAAATCTGTTCATGTCTGAAGAAGAGAATATTAAAATCTCCCCGATTTGGGAATTATTTTCGCCCATTGAGATGCATGTACTGTAACACACAGATATCTCCCCGATTGCTGTGTGGAATGTCCCTGATTTGGATGTGGGAATGTTGGCAGACCTGCAAAAAGTAACCATTGGTATCTCCGCATAATTCAAGTAGCGAGGATTTGAACAGTACAAAGTAAGCATTTTTTATGATTATGGAGATAACCAGAAAATTCTGACAAGATGTCATTGAAGGTGTTGATGACTGTGTGAAGACCTTGGCAATGAATGGGATAATAGGAATGAGGATCAGGGGAGAAGCAGTGGGAGTGAAGATAGTTGTCGGTGGTGATGATGATAATGGAGGGGATGGGGGTGGGGTTGATCATCATCTGTAGATGGTAATGCAGATCCTCATGCAGTAAAAAGTTTGCAAAACTAACACAAGTGAGGGACATTCAGGGATAATCTTCACCAAATGTGTAAACTGATGATGATTTTATAAAATCTGGGTCATCATTAAAGAAGAAAGCCACACAAAAATGTTATCCATTTCACAAAGAAGAGAAAAAAAAATCTCTGCAGAACGGTGCAAAAATTATCAAAATCGGAAAAGAAATAAGGCAGTTTTTTTTTTTTTTTTTTTTTTTTTTAAATTTGGAAATCGCTTCTTGACCAGACGTTATGAATACTCACATCAGCAAGTTGATGTCATGCTTCCACAATTTCTTATTCATGTACATTTCATATACAGAAATGACAAAAATCTCACCTTAAAACCACCCATTATAACAATGAAAAAAAAAAAGAATGAATGTTAGCTCTGATATAGTTTGGTATGGGAATATGCTTTTACCTGTATTAGCTAAAAATAACAACTTTTCATAATTTCATTTATAACATAAATGAAAAATTGTGTGGGCATGACATCATTGAGTTGCTCATTTGAATATTCATATAAAGGACTGGTCAAGAAAAAAAAACTGAAATTTCAAAATGTCATATCTTCCTTATTTCTTATCTGTATTTTTGACATTTTTGGAACGTTCTGTATGGAATCTTTTCCTCTTTCTTTTGGAATTTATTCATTTTTGGGGTGGACTTCCTCTTTAAAAAACATCCAATGATTATCCATGCAACATGATGAAACACAATCAAACACAACTGTCATTTTATAGGGCAATTTCATTGCATGTTTGTGCTTTCAAGCCATCCAAATACAAGAGGCTTCATTACCTTAATACTGATGACAAGCGGGGGTAAACATACGAAA
Source organism: Diadema setosum (assembly GCF_964275005.1). NCBI lineage: Eukaryota > Metazoa > Echinodermata > Echinoidea > Diadematoida > Diadematidae > Diadema > Diadema setosum. The sequence continues at coordinate 6,137,564 of NC_092686.1, forward strand.
AATAAATGGGTAAAACAAAGGTTCACAAGATTAAAGCAAGATAAAAACAAGATGATCGTGTAGAATCATATAATTCACGCAAATATGGCCAAAAAAAAAATCCGAGCCTAAAAGCATGAAGTACCCTGCAAAATATCGAAATCCAGGTGGCTCATAACAGTCTTCGACAATGACACATGAAAATCCAATCTAGTTTCCGACGTAACCAAGTTGTATCAAGTACAGTCACGTAGCGAAATAAACCGGTACATCTCTGGTGTATAAACTTTTGTACACAGCTTCAGAAGAGTTTGAATTGTTGATACGATGGCAACGGTGACTCTTTCCTGTTTGTGGCGTTTTGAATTTCAAAATTCATTGCCCCTCCCTGTTTACGCTACCCATATTAGAGCACCCCAAACCCTACCCAGCAATGAAGGTGTCAGTCACTCCGTCGTATGCACATAAGACGAGACCATGATGTTACTACTCTTCAACATTTTAATTTCCTTGCAAAACTTTGATGATGCAGAAATGGAAAAAAAAACAAGAGACCCTCGGGTCTCGCGCTCACCTGAGTATCGCAAGTTCACCTTTCACGCAGTCACTAATCTAAATTATTCACAGCTTTACTAAAATTTGACCAGGCATTCTCAAGTAGAACATGAAAATGTACAATAAGGGCCAAAATTTTTAAAGATTCCTTAATTTGGGGGCATTGGGGCCCCCTGGGGCCCACTGGGTGGGGCATGGTGCCCACTTTGATAAATTGAGATCCTGACCCCCTAGGGATGCTACCTGCCAAGTTTGACGAAAATCCATCATGAGGTTTTCAGGAAGAAGATGAAAATGTACAATTCAGGCCCCCATTTGGACCTTCCCACCCCCCCCCCCCCCCTGCCCCCAAGAGGGGCACCCCTGGATCTGCCATGAACAAACTTGAAACTACAGTCATTAATGTACTCACTCACAGTATTATCTTAGCTTATGTTAGAGAAGATTCTTAAAGATTCCTTCATTTTTTTTTTTTTGGGGGGGGGGGTTTTGGGCCCCCCTGGGGGCCCCCTGGGTGGGGCATGGTGCCCATTTTAACAAAATGAGATCCTAACCCCCTAGGGATGCTACCTGCCAAGTTTGGTGAAAATGGGTCATGGGGTTCTCAAGAAGAAGATGAAAATGTACAATTTAGGCCCCATTAGGACCCCTCCCCACCCCCCTCCCCTGGGTCCCAAGGGGGGCACCCCTGATTCTGCCATGAACAAACTTGAAACTACAGTCATCAATGTACTAACTCATAGTATTAACTTAGCTCTATCACTTCTGGTTCTAGAGAAGAAGATTTTTACAGATTCCTTAATTGGGGGGGGGGGGGGGTTGGGCCCCCTTGGGGGCCCCCTGGGTGGGGCATGGTGCCCATTTTAACAAATTGAGTTCCTAACCCCCTAGGGATACTACCTGCCAAGTTTGATGAAAATCGGTCTTGGGGTTTTCAAGAAGAAGATGAAAATGTAAAAAGTTTACGCACGCCGGACGCCGGACGAAGGGCGATCGCAATAGCTCACTTGAGCCTTTGGCTCAAGTGAGCTAAAAAGATGCAATACATGTATACTTTGAATCAACTTATAGGACTGTAAGGATTCAAGGGTGACAAATTTTCTTACAGAGTTACAGATGCTACATTCTTGCCGAAATAAAAATGATGAAATGAACATCATTTACACAGCAATTTCAAACACAGGTCCAGGGAGAGTTGGATCAATATCTTTACTTTATACTTCTAACTTCATGTTGGAGTGGTGTAGAATCTACATATCTTCTCTTTTGATCAAAATACTGAGCTAACAAATTACGGAAAAGGACAAGTATTGCAACATGCAATTTCATAATCAAAACCCATATTTAATCTCACCCCATTTCAAAACACATAAACCATGATTATCCTGGTTTGATTTTGAATGTTAGTGCAGGCTGACCAAAGGTTCACTTTTATCTTTCCAACCACAAAGGTTCATACAAGACAGGCTTTTGGATATATCTTTTGCTTACTGAGGACATGCAAGTCACAGAGCATTTGCCGCAGGTCGTAGACCTCCTTTGCAAAGCTTTGTATTTAGGGGTGGGGTCGGGAAGAATAGACAAAAATTCATATTCTGCATCTCAAATTCACCTCTTAAATATCTTCATATGATCCTAGATGCTTGAATGACTTTACATTCAAACTACAAAATGTGCAATTCATAATTGGCCAATTGTGAAATGTTATAAAATAATGCATGACAATAACTGTTCATTCATTCATTCATATTCTTAACTTCTTAACTCCTTCAGTGCACAAGGAGATGAATTTCATTTTCTTCTATATGACATAGGACTACATATGATTTGGCCAAAGATTTACGGACATTCACACGGATAATTATGGAGAGACTCCACGTAAGGGCTACTGGCTTTCACATAAGATGTGACCACCCAGCTCAAAACCCACAAATGAATTTCCATGTTTCAGCACTTTAACTTAAAAGAGCAAGCTGTAAACTTTAGAATCATATGTAACTTGCTAAAATTGGACCATCCAAACTCATTCAAAAGGGATTGAAATAAAGAGAGTTAGGAGGTGCACTTCGATAGAAAAGGGAAAAATGAGGATTTAAAGATAAGGGTCACTCAGGCCTACTGTGGATAAGGAGCAAGCATGTTCTATTTCACAGTTAAAAGGATGGTACAGTATTGGTGGAGATGAGAATTGGGCTTTTAACTTTTTGCAAGATACTGTACCAAGAAAACACTTACGAAATAGTACAGTGGATACCATTTTAGGAGGAATTCAAAGTTTATTTGATGAAAATCAGGTTTGGAATGACTGAAACATCCACAAAGAAAGTAAAACAAAGCGATCGTAATAAAGTGTGGGTCCCACACTTTACTAGAATCGCTCTATTTTGGATATCTCAGCCATTTCAAAACCAATTTTCATCAAATAAACATTGAATTCCTCGTGGAATTACACGCTCTTTCATATTTCACAAGAGGTTTCTCATTATCTCACCAAAAATGTTAGAAACCTGAAATTAGGTCTCAACCAAAATTATACGATCCCTTTAACACAGCACTTGTCTGGAAAAAAAGAAAAAGAAAAAAAAGATGGTCCAGAAAAACTGTTGATACCTTGATTTGAGTTCTGTTTGAAGTTGCCAAGTTTTGACCATAGGTATACAAAAGATTACTCTCCCAGGTAAGACAAAACTTTAACAACTTGAGTCGCTCAACCCAAATGCAGAGCTGCCAACTGTTCCGAAAATTTGTATTTGTTACGAAAAATCGAAGGGAATACGAAAATACGAAAATGCCCTCAAATAGTACGAATTTCGCGAAAAAAGAAATGACAAATAAAATGACAAAGACGCCTTACTGTAATGTGTACTGTATCTAGCTACTCGCCGATGCAGCGCGCACGCACTGTACTAAACTGTAGACAGGCACGGAAGAGAAAAGTGCGCAACACGTGTTATGGGCTGCATGCGTGCGTATACTGCAGTCCGCGTTGTGGGCAGCCATCGCATCGCCAGCTGCAGCCAGCAGGTGTAGGTAGAACTCTACATTGTGCGGTATACCAGTGGGTAGCCCAGCCTCATCTTCCCGATCGGTCGACCACCACTAGCCTCGATCAGCTGCATAGCTGCACGCAACATGTACAGTATGTGTACGTGGACGTACGGTAGGTAAACTGTATTAAAAGCGGTCTAGTCACGATCGTGTCTCCAATTTCTGCATTCTTTTTGCTCTTCTTTACTTCTTCGTCCGCCTATTCCTTTACCCTCCCAAGTACGGACTGACTTTTGAGAGTGTTGTATGGTCTTTACAGTGTTACTGCATTATATTTCTGCAATTGAAAAGTGAGTTTATATTCGAGTGTGGAAAGAAGTATTTGACCGACCCGTGCGCCAGCGCGGGGACACTTGTGTACAGCAACAGTGCTGTGCGTGTACTGTACTAACCAATGTAATGACGATGATCGATGAGTGCGTGAAAAAAAAAGCTTCAAACTGTGACTGTGTCCCATGTGTTTATTTTCGCGTTTGCGTTCGTTTATGCAAACCTCAGCTACGTATTGTTCCATTTCCGTCGTTTATCATTTCTCTTTGGATATGATTTCCTCTGTTCTATGTCACTTCGTTTGTTCCCTTTATATTTTGATGTTAAGTTGTTTAAATCGTCATGTTTATGTTGAGAATGAGTGTACAACATATTTTTGTATCGATGATGTGTCCGCCCACGACCGTGCAGCAATAATATTTTGAAGGACGTTTTAATCCTGTTGCTTGTGCAGTGTTATCACTTATTGTTGACGTTTGTCTCGCAAGTATTTTGCAGTTATTTTTTTGTGATTGGTTCATGTTTTTCGTGATTTGTTTGCTAAAAGTGCTTACCTGGAATTATTATTAATACGAAAATGAATAATCTGTTGCGATGGTATTACTATTGATGATAATGACTGATAATAAAAGGGAGCTTGCAGAGCAAATATTTCTGTCTTCTGATTCTTTCCCACCCACATCTCTCTGATCTATTTCCCCGCCCATGACTGATGGAAAAAAAAAAAGAGATACATACACTGCACAACAAAGAACCACGTCATGAGCCAGAAACCGGTACGCCTAATTCTCACTGTGTTACTATACATGGAATCCTTAGTTTCTGATTGTAACTCACCTTTAAATCATAGACAAATGGAAAAAAAAAATGTAGGTAAATATTTATAATGTAGAATAAAAAAAAAATAATACAACAGTAGACAGAAGCAATTATATATGAACAGAATCTCAGGATAGAAAAAGAGAGGCACAAAACTTGACACCCCCAGCCCTTTGTGGAAATTTCCACAAATAACAGGTGCCACTGCCAGACGAAAGAATTTGCACACCTGAATTCCTTTAGCGTGTAGTTTAGCCTGTTTGTTGTTGAGGATGAACTATAAGGAGTTAAAAAAAACCATTAGACGCATGCAAACTATAAAGAGCATGTTTCTATCTTTGCTTCAGACCTTTAGTAAAAACATCAAACAGTCGATAGGTGTACCAATAAATGTTCACTGAAGCAAATAAATGGATTGAGTCGTCATGTCCAAAGAAAAATCAGAAAAGTTCTTGTAGTGCGCCGATAATTATTTGCTATTGAAGTGTTGCTGTTGGAACGTATTGATGAAAGCTGCTCGTGCAGTTAGCAAAATCGGGACAATTTAAAACTTTTTTAAAAAACTGATTATCGCTCAAAATTTATTCATATTAACTTCACTTCTTAGGTGATTCGGCTATCAACATTCTTTGGTTTTATGCTTGTAAAATACGTGCTGTATTCTAGCATCGCGCACCGAACATGAACCGTTCACAGTGCATCGTAAGCCGACCATCAAGCGCATTCCATTGAACTTGAAGTGAAACCAACCACGTGTTGCACACGTTGGCATGATATGCATACTAGTACAGTAGCTGTTAGCAGTTACCGTTGTGTGAGACTCTGATTTCGGGCTGGGGGAAAAGTCACCGAATTACTTCAAAATATAACGATAATGTTTAAAATCCAATTAATGTGAAAGCTTGAAAGCAATCGTGAAACTATTGTAGTAAAACATAATTGCACCGAACAAATACTTGCATTCGTTCATGCAAATTCCAAGCTCGTGATGAAGATTATAGTATTTCCCCCTTGGCCTCCGAGACAGTGAATGTTTCCCTAACGATCCTGCCTAACGACCATTTTGGAGGTACTGTACTCAAATATTGTGTGTGTGTGTGTGTGTGTGTGTACAGCAATGCTTTGCTTGCTGAATGAATACAACAGTACTGAATATCCCGTTATCCCCTACCGATACCCTGGGCATGTGGCACTGCCCTGGGCATCACGCACGCAACGTGCTGGTCTGGTGAACGTGTAACCAGCGTGCTGCACCGGCCCGGTGCACCAGCCCCAGCTTCGTACCAAGTAAGTACTCGTACTAACATTAATGTTCGTTTACAACCTCTCGATCTCATCTCCTTATGGGCGGCATGGTAAATTCTATACGTATTCGTTACGTCGCGCCGATACTCGGCGATGAGCTTGTGAGTCTTGAGCTCTTAGTGAAAGGAGCTAGCATTTTTGTTACAGTAATTGAATGAATTTACCGTGTGTATTTAGCGATTGGAAAGGGATTATCAGCACGACTTCTATGAATGATACGAATTATGGATGGATTCGCCTGTAATACTAATGCGACTTGAACTTTTGTACGAATGATCGTCTTGAGGTACGTACTAACGTTAGACGTGACCAGTGACAGTGTCAGGCCATCGGAACTTACATTTTATTTTATTTGATGATCGTCCACTTTTGATTTGACTTTTCACCCGACATATCGGAACTTTCAATTTGTTTTCATTGAGACTGGAGAGAATCATTTGATGAAGAAAATGTCATCTCAAAAGACAAAGACAAATCTTGCATCGCGTCGTAAGCAGACATTCAAGGAAGAGTATTCAAAGACATGGACCTGCATTGCGTCATCGCGGAAAGGAGAAGTCTATGCAAGATGTACTTTGTGTTCATGCGATATTTCTATTGCTCATGGTGGAGCCAGCGACATAAAGATGCACATGCAGTCGTCTAAACACCGTTCAGCAGCACAGGGTATAGCTGGAACCAGCAGTTTTACAAAGTTCATTCTTCCTAAAGACAATACTACAATAAGAGCAGAGACTCTCATGACCCAGTTCATCATAGAGCACAATCTTCCGATGGCCATTGCAGACCATCTGTCTAGTCTTGTGAAAAAGATGTTTCCAGACAGCAAAATCGCCGAGAAATTTGCGTGTCGGAGGACAAAAACGACTGCAATAGCACAGACTTTGGGTCAAGAAACAAGAGGTTGGTGTCATGATACATTTTAAGCATACCACTTTACAAGTTGCTATTGTACATTTGCAGGACACCTTATTTGTAGACACTACATATTTTCTTTTTAAATATTATGTATGAGTCAACTCAAAATGTTTTCGTCGCTCCTAATAATAAGCCCATATAATGTAAAAATGAAAGACATTACATTAGTTGGTCAAAATGCTGCTGTGATGTTTATATAGTCACTGCTAATATAACCCCGTCGCGGGGTGCTGTAACACAGTAACAGCGCCCCGAAGCATCGCATGCGATTTTTAGGAAGTACTGCGACGCGTACAATTCTGTCACAAACTCACCGTTCAAAACGACACATGGATTCACAACAAAAAGCCACATTTTGTAATACCATAATGTTGAATATTATAGCCGACTATGTATTACTCACCATTACCTCCGAAAACAAGAGAAATCGCCATCATCTTTGCTGGAACCCCACTCGACACTATCGACACTGCCGCTCGCCATTTTGAAAATATCACGTAAGTAAATTGATCTGGGCATGCGCAAATGAATATTCATGTTTACGTCATCTGCCATATATGTACATGTACAATGTTGCTCGTAGTTCTCGGACCATTCATAGCTATCAGTATCATCATAATGGAGTTCAAAGATGCTCTCAAGGAATTAGAGGAGGAGGCTGGAATTAAGTTTAAAGAGGAGCTGGTAGAAATAATGGAAAGCACAGTGAAACAGAAGGACACCTTAATGATATTGCCAACTGGGATTGGCAAGAGCGTTTGTTTTGGTTTCCATCACCAAATCTTGGATAAAGTGAGTATACAATGGCATCAATAAGTACAGTGAAAGTAGCAAACTGAAGCCATTGTGAATGTACAACATTTTACAGTGTGAAAGGAAACTTGATTTATAGATGAGACATCTGGGACATTGCCCCTGCAGACTGGGAAAAAACAAACAAAGAAACAAACATACCCTCTATCATGAAAATCACCTGTTATTTTCTTAATCCGTCATATCTCCAGATGTTCATTATGTGTGCACTTCCTTTATTGCAAATAAATAATGAACCACACATTCGAAATGTGCTTTAATTAAAAACGAAATTAATAAGTGCCGGTAGGCCCGATAGTAAATCAGCGCCCAGCAATGCATTCTTTTTTGTTACGTCTCATGAATATTCATTTCAGTTCTCAGCGAGCCGTCCGGTTTTTTTCCACACGCATACATTGCGTATTATAGTATGTGCTACGTTTTATCCATATTCGCGCATGCGCTGTGTAAGTCGTACCACAATACGAAATGCGGTAGGACTATAAAAACCCTCAGATAAACTCTTTCACTGGGCTCTCAAAACAGATCATATTGTAAATCGACTTCGCCTGCTGTGATTGTAAGTATCTTATCTAAGAGTAAGGCTACTAATTTCAGTGTAAAACCCTGTATTTTGGTCTCTGGTCACCGAAATGCTAAGCCATATCAGGTGCTTCTGTGACAGGTATAGGCTTGCTGTGCGACCCCTTTACGGTACGTATTTGTCCGTATGGGGTCGCTGCTGCGGTTACTGCTAATACAGCTTCAAACTTAAGCCTATCATAACTAGAGGTTTAGGAAATCATTAAAAACTACAAATGTTTACAATGCATTGCAGAGGATATTATTTACTGTTATGAATAACCGTAACCATGACTTGGGGAATTAGACAGTTTAATGATGATTATAAAACCAAATAGAATTGTGCTGGATTTTGTGTGTGTGTGTGTGTGTGTGTGTGTCTGTAAATATGTACAAAATTTGTAGTTGCTAAGTAGTTGGAGATCATCTGTGATACATTGCTGCATTCTAACACTCTAAATTGGACTCAATACGTTTTTAAAAATTATTTTGCAGTGGACATTTTAAAGAAAATCAGAGCAGCAAGATTTTCTATTTCAACGGATGGAAGCTGTGATCGTGCAGCTAAGGAACAGCTGTATCCTGTTGTGGTGAGATATTTTGATGAGGACTGTAGCAAGGTGATCAGTGCCCTACTCCAGATAGCGACCACAGATGAAAGATCGACAGGAAAAGGTATCTTCAACCTTCTTGACAAGATTTTTGTGGAGAACGGACTGTTCTGGCAGAACGTAATTTGCTTCTCTGCAGACAACGCGGCCGTTATGATGGGAGAAAAGAACGGAGTGCGGGCCTTTGTCAAGGAGAAGAACAACAATATCTTTGTTATGGGCTGTCTTTGTCACCTCTTGCATCTCGCTGCAGAGAAGGGAGCTGACCAGCTCCCTTTTGCTCCTGTAGACTTACTCGTACCAATATACTACTACCTGGAAAAATCAAGCAAGCGACAAAAAGAATACAGACAGTTCCAGGTGATGGGTGGAGTAGAGCAGCACACCATCCTGAAACATGTGTGCACTAGATGGCTGTCTTTGGAAAAAGCGTTGGGTCGTCTGATCGAGCAATGGGAACCGCTCCGGTGCTATTTCAGTCAAGAAGCACCACCATCAAGCACATCGCAGAAGAAAGTTAGTGATACGCCAAAAGCCACTGCCAGTGCTTTACCAAGAGTCGCCAGTCCTGCATCAAGAGTCAGTAGCTCTGCACCAAAAACAACCGGCTCGGCAAAGAAGACCACATGCTCTGCACCAAAGGGCCCTGCACCAAAGGGCCTTGCACCAAAGACCATGCCATGCTCTGCAACCAAAACTACCAGCTCTGCAACCAAAACTGCTAGCTCTGCAACCAAAACTACCACCTCTGCAACCAAAACTACCAGCTCTGCAACCAAAACTACTAGCTCTGCACCAAAGGCCACATTCTCTACACCAAAAACCACCAGCTCTGTACCTAAAACCAGCAGTGCTTCAAGGAAGTGTTCCAGCTCTTCACAACAACCAGTTGTATCTGGCATACAAAGAAGTGCCGAGACAGAGAGCAGTGCATCATTGAAGAGAAAGAAACGTGAGTATCAAATTTGATTTATTGGAAAAGTTTTGCCTTCCACCTCATCCAGTCCTTGTTTAGTTTGATACAGGTAATTCTGTATGTACTCATATATGACCATGCCTATGGTTTGAAATGACAATTCTTCATAGGGTAAACTAATGGTTAAAAAAAAAAAGCAACAATGTAATAAAGCAAGTTTACTAGCATTGAAAAATAAATTATAGGCAGAATAAGATGTATAGTGCATAATCAAAGGGATTTGGATTAATCTATGAATAGTAGTTGAACACAAAATTCTGTTGTCTTGCTGCCGTTGCAAGACAACACTCCACTGCATAAGGCTTGAGAAAGTCCTCAGGAGCAGGACGAAAGCTTGCCCTCTACAATTCAAGGTTAGTTGAAGCTCAGTCATTTAATTTATATGTATATACTTGTGAAGATGTTGACCATTGCAGTGAAGACTAGTACGATAGGGGAACAAATTACTTGTCTCACGAAGAAAATCGTAGTTAAAATCGTATGTATATAATTATACATATATACACACATTTCACCAAAAAAAAAAAAAAAAAGAAGAAGACAAGACTGATTTGTCTGTGCTGTACAGTTTTTTGATAAAATGTTAAACAAATTTTTCTCTCCCTTTATCTCCTTACAGTCCTTTCCTCTACAAAGATGACCACTGATCTGGCTTCCAGCATCTTTAACCCTAAAAAGACTGGGGGGGGGGGCCTAAAAGGCCCCCCCCCTCGACATTTCGCGCGATTACTCAGCAACACGCAATGCTCTCGCCGCGATGCTCTGTGACTTTTTTCTTTCGAGTTTCCCGCACATTTTGACACCAAATTTGTGACGCCCGGGGGTACGGTTCTGAAGTTACATAACTTTTTGTACATGCACGTGAGACCGAAAATGGCTCAAAAATGCGATTTTGTGTACAAAGTCAATACAAATTGAGTTTTATCACATGGTTCATATAAATATGCTTATTTTTACTCTCAATGGCTAAAATCAATTTGTTTTAGTAGTATTATGCTTCAAAAAGGGTCTGCCACAAATTTTGCTAAAAAAAACAACGAAAACAAAAGGTCGAAAAAACAAAGAAATACATAAGAAATTCTTAAAACAATAAAATAAATAAGAAATTAATTTTGATACCGAATTTTTTTTCAAGTACATTTGCTAAGAATGCTACAAAGAATATCTAGACCAAAAATGAGCACTTTTGGAGCTTTATTTACTGATTTAGATAAAAAAGGTCTGATTTCTCGCATAAATTAGCATAATTAATCAAAATAAAATAAAAGAAGACTATTTTGGAAAATTTAAATATACGATCTTGTAGATTACATCGCACACTACCATTGTGCAAATTTCTGCGGCGATCGCGCGATCCACGGCCGAGATCTTAAGGGGGGGCCCTTTAGGCCCCCCCCCCCCCCCCCCAGTCTTTCGAGCTACCAAAATAGCCCAGTCTTTTTAGGGTTAAGCCTCCATCATCAACCAAAAGTTCTGCTACCAAGAAGACTTCATCAGGGATGCTGGTTTCTCGGACAAAGACAGCACCGTCACGACCTGCTTTTGCCTCAGGAGACAAAGCAGGCAAGATCATTGGACGGCTGAACGACTACAACAAACTGTATTGTCTTTTTCTGTTGAAAGTCATCCCCACTTTCACTCGCTTCAACCTTGAGCTGCAAGAAGATGCACCCAAAATTCACCTTCTTCATGACAAACTGCAGGACTTTCTGAAAGAAATGTTGCTACACTTTGTGAAGCCAACAAGCATTGCCTCTTCCACTACTGTAGCTTCATGCAACTACAAAGATGTCAGCAATCAGAGGGAGGATAAAGAACTGATTGTTGGTCATGATGTCACCTCCTTCCTTGCTTCACACAAGTTTTCTTCCTCTCAGACTACTGAGTTCTTTTCTTCTGTGAGGAAGTTCTTCACAGCCGTTTGTGACTACATTCTAAAGAAGTTTCCCATCAACAATGAAGTTCTCAAACATGCAAGCGTCGCAGACCCCAGAAAGAGACTTGTGTCGAAGTTTGAGTCGGTGTCTTTCTTCATTGACCAATTTCACATGTTGGAAGACAAAAGGGATACAATCCAGCTGGAGTTTGCCCGATATCAAGTGGATGACCTCTCTGATGTCAACATTTCTCCATTGCACAGAGCTGACAGACATGTGGGTTGAGATTTTGAAGCTGAAGGACAGGTCAACTTCTCAGCTGAAGTATGTGTACCTGCCAAAGATCATGCTAGCCATCATCTCTATTCCGCACAGCAATGCTGAAGATGAGCGAATTTTCAGCCTGGTGAGGAAGAATTCCACCGAGTTCCATCCTAGTCTTGCTACTAAGACACTCTCAGACTTGCTTACGCAGAAAGTGATGTCCTTAGCAACAAATCGATCATGTTATGAGATGACATTCTCAGATTCACTCTTGGGAAAGTGCAAGGGTGCTGCTGCTGCCTTCAATAAGTAACTAGGTCTCATCTGTAAATGAATCAGAAGCCAGGTCTGATTTGCAGACAGAGCATGCTGCAGCTGACTGATTTGCATTCTACAACTTGAGAAAAGACTTCTGCGGGTTATTTTTTCTTCATTTACTTGGGGGATATGTGCTTCAGCAGCCTTGCACAGCTTCAATATAGACTGTAATGACTGTTGCAGCCTGCTACAACTTTTGTATCTCTATGTACACCATGCTGTATTGACTGGAGCCTTCTGCAAATTTTCTTTTGAGCCTTTTGGATCATCTTGACCTGTGTTAAACTGTGAGCTGTGCTATTGCAGTCTTTTACTTGAGCCACATTATGACTCAGTGCATCATTTATCTGGAGTGACTATTGTGCAGGATTGATTTGCAGTAAAGAGTATTCTACAGCAGACTTCTGAACTCAAACCTATCACGTCAGTTGAAACTTTTATAGGTTTGTTAAATCATAAATATTTATTATTAGAGCCATGGGCAGCTTCAATATAGACTGTACATGTAATGACTGTTGCAGCCTTCTACAACTTCAGTGGATACTTCTGTTTCTTCATGTACACCATGCTGTATTGACTGTTGGAGCCTTCTCCAAATTTTCTTTTGAGCCTTTTGGATCATCTTGACCTGTGTGTAACCATGGAAACTGTGAGCTGTGCTATTGCAGTCTTTTACTTGTGCCACATTATGACTCAGTGCATCATTTATCTGGAGTGACCACACTGTAGTGTGCAGAATTAATTTCAAGTAAAGAGTAAGCTACAGCAGACTTCTGAACTCAAAACCTTCTACAACTTAAGTTGAAATGTTTATAGGTTCCTCTTTCATACTTGAATGTGCAGTGTTTCAGCCTTGCTCAGCTTCAATATTGACTGAAGTGACTGTTCAGTATTGCAGCCTTCTACAACTCCTTTGGATACTTGCTTATCTACATGTACATTATGCTGTGTTGACTTTTACCGCCTCTGCAACTTTTTTTAAAAGATTTTTTTTTTTTTTGTGGTCATATCGACATGTTTTTTTTACTGCAAACTGTGCTATAGCAGCAGCTATTGCAGCCTTTTGCAAGAACCTCTGTGCTTACACTGTAAAATGAGTGTACCTTTTAATATTGTGTACAGGGGATTTGTGGTTGAAGCAAGAACATGGAACTAGAAAGATCTGCATGTGAGTGTACAGACAAAATTGTTCTTGAACTGATGAACATTTAAAGGGAAGTACAATGGTTTAAACTTGATTAAGAACAAAATATTGACCTCATTATATGCATTATCATTGTTAAGACATGATAAAGCTTTAAAATACCTAATGTTTGTTTAAAAAAAGGCCAGAAAAAAAAAAATCCTAATTTTGGAGGAAAAATACTAATTTTGGAGGTGCTGAGTACTAATTTTTGTTCCCAAAAGTTGGCAGCTCTGCAAATGACATACTTTGGTCCTCTATAGAGAATTCTAATCTGCGACTTTTTGTGGGTTTTCAGCTGGGCGGTCAATTATGACCCTGAGATATTAATTCATTGTGTGCTTTCACAAGGCCATTACATCACAAATGGCATCATGTTTGTTTTTTTTAAGGTAACACAATGAAATAAAATGGACTTGGGAAGAATTCCACCTAGGTGAACGACACCATCTCCTGGTAGACACTAGATGTTAAGTTCATCGAGCAAAGGTCACAAAATCATCTGAGATTATCATATGATTGACACCGGTTGTGTTTCAGAACTTGCAAAGTGGGGAAAATATGTATTTATAAATCAGAAAAACAGAGTAAAAAAATGCCCCTTTTCAAACAATATTGCACCAGATAAAGAAACAAAACAAACATACACAGCAGTAATCAAACAGCATCTTTGTGCACTCAGGTTTTGGTTTCACAATGACATGACAATATGTTTATCCAAAAAAAAAAAAAAAAAACTACCTACATGGAACATGTCTGTGTAAAACACAAATTCTTGCATATTCATCATAGCTTTCTCCAGCATTCCTTCATGCTCTTGAATACAAACTCAACAGATCGCGAATGTAGAAATGGCAGTTTTGCATGTAATGAAACATTCCCCGATGGAATGATCCATCCGCACTATGAGGTGTTCTGCCAAATTCAGCATCATCAAGGTTGCATACTCACACATGCGACAATTTGCATGAGAGATTAGCTTCATCTTTCACTTCATTGGTGGAATGAATGGTCCGTTTGATTCGTGTCTGTGTCTAGTTCTCTGTGTCAGCGCATTGCTGCTGGCAACATCCACCTGCTGCGCTACGATGGGATCGCCCATGGTGGCGATGCTCTCCTCGTATGCGACCACGCCCAGGTTGTTGTCAAAGGACATGTTGACCCCAAGGTCCGGCAGCATCCCCCCGGCCAGGAACTGGTCTGCGGGATCTGACACGGCTGCCATCGCCATCGGCGGCGCCGACATCTGCTCATCAAGCAGCGCCCCGGACGGCAGGGTCGATGTGGACTCCATGGGGCTATCCAGAGTTGCTGACGTGTTCGGCAATGGCTGGGGCTGTAACACATGGCTGGGCAATGTTTGCAAAGGAGTTCTGTCCAACAGGTCCTGGTCCCTTGGCGTATGTATATCTCCACACACAGGAGAGGCACTATCAAACCTGCTTGCAACTGCACTGTGCTCTGACTGCGGGGATGGGGACACTTCTGGAGGACCAAACACAATCTTCCCATCGACAATCCTTGCCACGGTGACATTCTTGGACTGTTTGGAGGGCTGGGTCACCCCCGTGGCCACCACTGTCCGGATTTTGGGAGTCTGCAGTGGAGTTCTGTGGTACGGGGACGAAACATTTGTGAGGGTGGTCAAGCGTGTAGCAGGACTGGACAGAGGGCTTGATGACCTGCTGGTGCTCGGGTACTCTCCAATTTCTCTGGGGGTAGGACTTACTCTCTGCGCTCCTACATCCCTTGTGCTAGCAACACTTGTAGCAGGACTAGTTTGAATGCGGCCCCTTTGGTTAGCAACCCCTACGACACTAGGCTGTGCTCTTGAAGATTCGGGAGTAGACGTCAGGTTAACCTGCACAATGGTTTGTCTGCCATCCGGAGTGGTGATCATCAGCATGACTTTCTTGCTGGTGCTCACTGCAGCATTTGTTTCTGGTGCACTCTCAGGAAGGGAAGAACTGTTGGCAGAACCCGCACCGAGTCCAGGCATTCCCACGATCCTCGTTGGCTCCAGGTTGCTGGTGGGACCAGCTGGCTCTCTCGAACCAATCTCTTCTTCCTCCTCATTACCCTTCTCACTGGCGACCTCACTCGTCATGTCTGAGGTGGCCTCACTTCTCGCATCATCCATCCCATCCTCCGCTTCCTCCCTAGTTATCCAGGAGCCAGCCAACATCTTGAGCCTGAGTGTAGCCTCCCGCTCTCTCTCCAAGCGCTTGAGCCTGTGCTCTGCATAGGAGTCATACACGATGGCGCTCGGCTTCTGGCTTGGCGATGCTCGGGTGCGTTTCCGATTCTGCTTAGGTGGGATCTCAATGGTGAAAGAGGTCCGCGGCTTGGGCTGACGTC
This sequence comes from Diadema setosum, assembly GCF_964275005.1. Classification (NCBI taxonomy): domain Eukaryota; kingdom Metazoa; phylum Echinodermata; class Echinoidea; order Diadematoida; family Diadematidae; genus Diadema; species Diadema setosum. The sequence goes on from NC_092686.1 coordinate 6,153,419, forward strand.
CAGACCGCGTGGTGCTCAGGATGTTAGCGAGGGCATCCTCACTTTCATCATCAGAGTCCTGGGACCTCACTGACATTGTCTCAATGACGTCGTCATCTGGTTTACTTCCATCCTCCTTACCAACTGGTTCATCAGCCTGTGCCTTCCCCACTTGCTCTGTAGAAGAAACAGCAAAGAACAAAAACCACACACAAAACAATGATACCATCACATCTACCTGAAATGCCATCAAATTTTGCAAGCACTTTAAAAGAAAACTTTTCTTCACCCAAGAAATAACTGAAAACTGTTGTGACTACCTGCACTGCTAAATTGAGGTGAACCTAGTATTCATTTTAAGGAAATGAAAGCCAAATAAACATTTGGAGTGAGTAAATGCAGCACTATAAGTAGAACACATCAGTAAAGTTTGAGGAAAATTGGACAATCTATTGAAAAGTTAAGACATTTTAAAATTTCTATGCCACCATCGCTGGATGACAAGACTTCTACAGTTTGTGATATCAGTACTGGACAACAATATGAAGAAAATATAGGGAGATTCCACAAAATTTCACCTTTTCTGTAAAGTCCAAATTCACTCAACTTGTTACTGAAATATGTCAAGGGCATTATTTTTCCCCAGCTTTCTGCAGAGTAAGTCAAGTGGTCTTTAATTTTGCTGGAAAAGAGAATATCAGTTTAATCTTCTTAACATCTTTTTGTATCGTTGTCTTGCACTGACATCGCAAAGAGCTGCAGTCTTCTCATCCAATGATGGCACTAAAAACCTTAAAAATCTGTAACTTTTGAATGGACTGTCCGATTTTCCTCAAACATCACTGATGTGTTCTACTAATAGTGTTGTAATCACTAAATCCACGTATATATTGGCATTTCATTCTCCTTTAAATGACTCTGTCCAATGATATTAGTGTCAAATATTGAAAGGGGATTCAAACCACAGGAGCCCATGCTGATTTCGACTGTTACTGTCTCCTGCTCATCAAAAAGGGCAAGAGATTTTGTTCTGTGGGATAAGTAAGAGTACATCTTGTGACTTGATAATGGAAGCAAAGGCAGAAGAGTGTTCACCTTGTTATTACTTCAACTTTCAACCTGTTCCTGGAAGATTTGTATTGAGGCCTCGAGGGAATGTGTAGATTGACAGAGCTTTGAGAAGTAGAAGTTGTTGAAGTTATCAGTGCCCAGCTGAAGTTTCATTTTCCCTCCGACACATTCCTGACAGAGCAACTTAATTTTGATAGACTATAGGCTACTTCAGTTTACATTCATTCTAATTGCAGCACTTGTTCCTTGTCCAAAAGGATGAGGCGTTTGTGTTATGGACTACGAGGTAAAAAAAAAAGACAAAAAAAGAGGAGGTTGCTAGAAAAGACACACATGTACAAGATGCTGAACTTACTCCTTTTCGCAGACTTGCGTTTCTTGGAAGTCATCCCGCTTGCCTCCTCTTCCTCCTCCTCAGAATCTGAAGGTGGGTCAAAGAGAGACATATCCAGCTCCTTGCGCTCCGCTGTGAACACCGACAAAAACAAACAAAAAACAAACGAACAAAATAACCGGTGGTAAATACAAATGTGTATATGAATCCAGAGAAGGTGTGTCCTGAAAGGTTAGGTATCTCATTTCCAAGTGCAATGCTGAGGATCTCGAACGGAAGTTAACTTGCCACAGCATCAAATCATGGCATGTTTAGGGGGCCCTTTTTATGCAATTCTGGAGAAGTTTACAACAGTAACATCACAGGTTTTCAGGAGCTGGATTTCCAACTGGCTATAATTATTCAAAGAGCTGCCAATTTTCTATGGATAGACACAATAATTCCTAAGGTGCATTTGTGCCTGTGATGAACGGGGTTCGAAGCCATAGTCCTTCTGAGCAGTCAGGAGATTCATTTTTAACTCCAACATAATGTTGAGTATATTTTGGTTGTTTATTCATTAAATGAGATGAAATTTCACCTCATAGAATAAAATATTCATAACAAAAGTCAATCCCAGCCAGGAAAGTGCATACGTTTAAATCAGAGTTGACTTTTTAACTTGCCTTTCTTTAATTAAAGAACTCTCAGCAAATAGTCTTACAAACTTTGAAGGACGGAAGCATTGAAATATGAACACTACTACATTTACAAGGAAATGAGTTCATAAACAATCTTTTAAAATCACATAACAGTGAAGGTGGGGTGAAAACATTTCTCACTGCTACTTTTCAAACACTCTTTGGTACACATTCCTTTTCCAAGACAAGTAAATAAACACTGGTATAATGCCTCGTTTTAAGCCGGCACTGATATGCCCTATCCAGGGCTAGACATTTACTTTTTTTTTTCTCTCTGGTGGCCCATGCAGGCCACTAAAATCTTTAAATCTGAAATTCTTGTGGCCTGAAAAAGAAATGCAGTGGCCCCAAATAAATGGAAACACAATGATCAATTTCGAATCTTAAGTGCTTGGCTAGGCCACCAAAAGATAACCAGTTGAAAAATTGGTGGCCCAACATAAATTTTCAGTGGTCTTGGGCCACCGGGCCACTGCTAATGTGGAGCCCTCCTTATCCAATCAAATCTTGAGGTAATTTTGCTGCAGATATTATCATCTTGTCCTTATTCAACTGCCAACTCCAAAGTTTCAAAATGCTAGACTGGAGGAAGATTAGATGACATGCTCCATTCAGTGAACTTGCACAAAACTAGAAAAAATAAAGAAACTACAAAAACTGCCAAAAATGCAGAAGAAGAAGAATGCCAACTGAAAGAGGAACAGGGACATCATCAAAATGAGTTGCCAAGTTAAGGATCACTTATAAATTTAGTGATTTAGAGGCTTGACATAACACTTGCTACTTACAGAGAGCTGCATCAACTTTCCTCCTGTTGAGTCTCTCCTCTCTTTTGAACTTTCGCTTGATCTCCGCCCGACTCCGGGTCGGGAATATCGCCGTGATGGTGCCAAAGTCGGTTCCGACGGCACTCAGGGCCTTGTAGAATCTTGCCGTCTCTGTTCAGAACACAAGACAATGGACCATCTACTGTGCTGATACGACTGTATTAATCTACCACATGCAAGTGTTATGCAGTCATAAACGACTAAATAAGTACAGTCAACCTTGTCTAAGTCATATACAAAGGAACTGGAGAAAATTCTGACTTACATGAATTTTGACTTACCCAATAGAATAAACACATGTGTATATCCATCAGGGTAGAATTTGTCTTTGACTACCATTAAAACACTTTTTTTTTTTTTTTTGACTTGTGCAGGACCATCTTAGGTGAGGTTGACTGCACATAAAGTGTCCACACCATATGAATTAGCTTAGAAGTCACAGTCATGGAACATGGCAAAAGGAAATTCAAAGGTATAAACTGTGGATGAGTTGCCCTGTAAACCACAATGCAGTAATACTATCACTCCATGAGCTATAGCCTTTACTGCACTTCACACAAGAGATAGCATTACTGCACTTCACACAAGAGATAGCATTACTGCACTTTACACAAGAGATAGCATTACTGCACTTCACATTATTATTATTATTATTATTATTATTATTATTATACATTTGTGTGGATCGTCATAAGCTATGAAAAGCTTGACTGGGACGTCCAGTATGGATAACGTACACATATTATGTACATAAACATCGTGGGAAAAAAAAAAATGTATTATGCATTGATATTGTGCAGATATTTTACACGTTTTGGTGATTCACTTGAATGTCTTGATGAATGACCTTACACTGTAATCACTTGGTAAAATGTTAAAGATGGAATTTATTTGCTCTGATTTGATGTCTGGGCATTGGACCATGCCATCTCAAGCTCAGTTCTGAAATGGATCACAATAAGAATTGAAGGAATTTTTCTCATATCGCGACGCAGAACACAGAAACTGAGTGCATGCATGCAGGATACCTTTCGGTTTCCAGACTGGCGTCCGCTTGCGTTTCAGGAAGCTGGAATACGTCGTGTTGGACGAGTCTTCGTGCACGATCTCCGTGTCGCCAATGTCGAATGCCCTAGCCGGTGAGGCCTCCACGGTCAACGTGCTCTGGTCAATGATGATGTTGCCGTCGGGGCCAATCTTGACCTGTGGCGCCATAGGGTCAGTAGAGGCAGAATCACCGTCCACATCATCGATGGATTCCTCATCTTCCCTATTGTCATGAGGGGTAAAATATTGAAGACATTCCAAAATAACCAAAACCATTTCTAACCGTGCAGTAAAAAACAACAACAACTACAAAAAACCCAAAAAAGTCACACACCCTGATTCGCATAACTCAAAAAAGGTGAAATGGGTGAACCTAGTCAATCTTCAGTTTTTTTAATATTTTCTGAAAGTCAGAGCCAATTCTTCTTCTATGTAATTTTAAAGTTTGGGTCTATAAAACAAATGGGAAATAGTCTTTGTAGTAGTTATTACAGAACACTATTTTTTAGAATAGTGTGATTAGGTATGTCTTAGAGGCCCATGTTCATTCCATAATTAAAACCCTTTACACACAGTTCACTTTCAACTCTGCTAACTTTTGATAGGATAGTGCTAAGTCCTCCATTGAAAGTTGGTATCAGTCTTGACTTGAATGAGCTTTAATGGAGTGTAGAAAATTTCAGCTTAATCTGATAATCCCTTCATTGTGGTTGTCACAGAGTTTTACATCCTGTCTTTTGTCCCATTCATTGCACAGAGCACACCTTGGTGAGATTAAACACTTGAATAAACCCTAAACTTCAAAGCCTCTTTTCTCAGTACATAGTTTTCCAAAGTGTGTGCTTTCTTTCCTTTATTTAGAGAGGTTAAGACAGTCCAACTGTATTGAGTTATGCATCATTTTAACCCGCTGAGGACGGACTGATTTTGCTGCAACACGCATTATCCATAGACCCCTGCCCGAGTATACTCGGAACTCGTCCTCAACGGGTTAAAGCACAGAGTCTGCTCTTTCAAAATCTGTCCTTATCTAAGAATCCATGTCTGGCGACATTTTGTTGGTTTGTGATGCAGGATCACATTTTCTTTTTAAATCCATTCATGCATTAGAATTATGAACAAAATCACTAAATTTTTAGTGATATCAGTTCTTCAACCATGGTACACAAAAAATCAAATATTGCTTTGAGTGTACTGTATATGCCATATATTTCGTGAGTCTAAATTTTCGCGAATCAGGAATTCCGGACAGTTTCGCGAGTGGTTGAATTCGCCATCGTGGAGTCCTGTACTGAACGGAGAAATGTACACGCAATCAGAGTCAATATTTTCGCGCGTCTTTAATTTCGCGAACAGCACCCGACTCACGAAATTCGCAAAAATAAAAACCTCGCGAGAAACGTACACGCAATCAGAGTCAATATTTTCGCGCGTCTTTAATTTCGCAAACAGCACGCGACTCACGAAATTCGCAAAAATAAAAACCTCGCGAAATATTCGGCACATACAGTATCTGCAATGCCAGTTTGTCTGCAGGTATGATGTACAGACATACTCTGTTATCAACAACACAGATAAAGAGATTTCATTATTGCACAAAGTTTTCCTATAACAAATTTTTGAACAAGTCTGCATGAATTCTTAATTGGGTAGAAGGAAATGGTAAAGAAAAGAATAAGAATAATAATAACAGTTAAATAAATTCTGAATCTGTGCCATGTAAAACATCGCTTTCTATTTCACCCACATCACCCTACTTTCTTCCGGTCCCAAAATTGGCAAAACTTACTCAGCAAACGTGACTTTCTTTTTCGTGTTGTTTTCAGCCTTGGCCTTCCTGTTCAACTTCTCCGCTTCTGACATCCTGCCACAGGAAAACAAAAAAGTTGTTACATATAATGAAGAGTTCCTTTCAAAAAGGTGCTAAATTCACTTTTGATGGTACAGAGAAAAACATGAATTTTCATTTTGCATGCATGCTTATAAATGTTTTTATGAAGTGACTTTATGTCCCTTCATAGTACCCCATAATGGGATAAAGAAAATGTGCCTCAGAAGAAAAAAAAATCGTGAGTACACTGATTTTTAAAGAAATTAGTACTATTTTTTTTTATTTCATGGATGTAGCATCTTTTGGAACAAAACTTTTGGAACAAAAAAGTGTAGCACAGTCATGTACAACATGTAAATGTTGTTTTGTTCACTAGTTTTTAGTGACTTTGTGTATTTTTCTGGGATGATTTGTTACCCCTAAACATTCTCCTGTTTCCTCCATCTCTCTGGAGAATCTATATGCAGGAAAATTAAATCTTTCACAGCAAATAATCAAGAAATATGTGGGTTATCTGGAAAGCTACACAGACAGGAAAGCTAGCCAACCTAGTCCTCCGCTGGGGGTCAAAGTGCGGTCAAGCATACGCACAGGTTTCCCGATTGGATCCTCCTGGATTAAGCACCTTTTTGGAACAAAACTCATCTTTCATCTCCCATTTCTCCATTTTCTCACAAGAATTTCAATCATTTGAAGATTTTACTGTATGGAACAACAAATAATGAATTTGTTTCTGTCAAAAAGTCCAATCTGACGAAAAATGAAATTTTGGAAAGGAACTCTTTCATATACTGCTGCTGAAGAGGTAACACATCCAGTACATTACGATATAAAATAAAGCTGCTCTCATTTAGACACTGAATACGGCCAGTAAGTGCATCTTAAATTTATACATATTTTCCTCTATGAGCCGTGAAATAAGCTGTACATAACCACTGCACTTCAATGTTTAGAATGCACTTTGCTTGTATCATCTGTCGCTATGTCAGGAAACATCTTTGTTATAAAGGCATGTATAGAATTTGAATAAATTGGTAAACATGTCTTTTCAGATTACATTATGAACTGCACACATATCTCTCATAAAATTCAGTAGTTCACTGAATAATGCACCTATCATTTTTTAAATGTGACAGGTAATTAAAAAAAAATAACAATGATGAACTTCTATGACAAGTACAAATCAATTTAATGAGGTAAGAATGGACTAAGCATCATGGAAATTTTTGAGTGGGTGCTCAAATATTGCATAATAAGGGAACCTTACTTCATACGATTGGTCTTTGGGTTGTAGTATATGAGGTCACTCATGGTCATCTTAGTCCGGTCGGGACTGCTGCTCCTCGCGTACCGTTTCCTCCTCTTGGACGGCGTCTGTACAGACAGACAGACAGACGGATGGACGGATGAACAGATCAAACATACATGAGTTAAAACACAGGCAAGGCAAAGGATGATGTCAGGATCTCAACATGCAATGTACATGACTACACAGTAATTTTAAGAATTCACATTCCTGCAGTTTACAGTTGTATTTCTTTCATCACAATCATTGCCATTTATTATTAATGTTTCATACCTCACAGTAACAAAATTATCTTTCAAGTGAGCCTTATTAGTTTGTATTTCCTTACTACAATTCTTTGCTACAGTTGTACAAGTTCAAAAACCCTATTAATTTTACAATATATGATTGATTTTTAAAACTGGAGGCACATTTTCAGAAAAATTTATCTTTCTCTCTCAAATTTGAAACTTTTTGTAATTCTTTTTTTGTGTGTGTGCAGATTTCATAATTTCAAGCAGTTCCTTCTTATCTTTTTTCAAATTCAGGATATGCACTTAGGATACATTAAAATTGAGAGTTGCCAATGTAATGAGGCAAGATGGTCATTTCTGCAGCAAGGATCGAAACAATGTCTGCAGTTTCTAGAATACATAACACAGATGGGCCTGAAAGCAAGAATGCAACAATTTGAAACAGACATTACGGAGCATTTTGATGAAAACTTCCCGTTTCCTGTTATGGCAAAGTGCAAGTGTGCGGCACTACTGCCTACTAATAAACTAATGCGTGACTTTTAGCACAAATGCAAGTGGTGAATGCCCCTTCTTTTATTCTATTGTACACTCTCACTACAAAAGACTATTGATTAGCAATCCAACTCTCATAGCTCCCTAATCATTGATAGTGAATGTGAGGTCTACACCTCACTGAATGCACAACTCAAGTTAACACATATTGGAATTGGCTTTAACCCTAACTAGGCCGGGGGGGGGGGGGGGGGGGGGGGGACGTTCCGCGCGATGTATTGCCATCGTAAAAAGCTATCGCCGCGATATTTCATGACTTTTTTCTTTCGAGTTTCCTGCATCTTTCGACACCAAATTTGCGATGCCTGGGTGCGCGGTTCCGAAGTTACGCATAAATATGTACATGCATGTCACACCAAAAATTGCTCAAAAATGTGAATTCATGTACAATTTCAATGCAAACTGTGCTTCCTCCTACATTGTACATGCAAATTTCATAAAAGCATGATTGTTTGGGGGTTTTAGTGATTAGAATCAATTATCAACATATTTTCATGTTCGGAACAAATTGTGCAGACAAATTTCATCGAAAAAACAATGAAAAACAACAAGTTGAACAAACAAAGAAATACATAAGAAATTAAAAAAATAATAAAATACTTTAAAAATTTTTCTGATGGGGCACAATTTTTTTCTCTAACATTTGCTATTAAAGGACACTAAAAGGAATATTTACACAAAAATGTGCCTGTTTTGAGCTTCATTTAGTGATTTATACCAAATAGTCTGATTTCATGCATCATTATGCATAAATTAGCATACTTTAGCATAATTTTTTTTTTTTTAACAAATAAACTTCACCATATTTTAGATTACGTCACAGACAATGTGTGCGCCAATTTTCGTCACGATCGCGCGATCAACGGCCAAGATCTGGAGGGGGGTCTGGGAGCCCCCCTTATGTCCTACACAAGTATCGGGGAATGCAGGAAATTGTGTCCTATTAGTACAAAAAGAACAACAGACAGAAATGCAGGAACTGTGTCCTACACAAGTATCAACAGCAGGGAATGCAGGAAATTGCGTCCTACACAAAGATCAAGAAGGGAAGAAGTCTCACATCTTCATCCATCTGATCTTTGAGTTCCTTGAGCTTCTTGGTGTACACGTTGGGCAGAGAGCTCTGCTGGGGTGCGGGGCGCCTGGTTTCACCCTCTTGCCCGCCTACGCTGGGAGTAGTTGTGGTGGTGACAGCCGTTGAGGCATCTCCAGCTGGTGTGGGTTGCGATGAGGGTGTGGTTTGGGGGGAAGCCTGTGCAGCACCTGAGTCTGTGTCTTCTATGTTTCCTGCTGGCTTGACGGTGCCTGGGGTCAATGCATGCAGCCTTGAAGATTCAGCTATATGGGGGGTGGGGAGAGAGTGGAAAGCAGGACGAGCGTAAAATTCCCTTTCTACTCTGCTGAAATGTTGATTGTATTGGGGTATTTAAGCCGTTCAAACAGAAAAGGGCGTTTGTTTTTTTATATCCTTCCTCGGAAGGGAACAGATAATAAACAATGTATTTGCATGCAATGTCATTTTATAGTTTGATATTAGAGTCTGGCAGAAACCATGACACACAATACTATACCGTATTCGCCGGCGTATAGGCCGCAGTATTTTTCAGAAAAATAAAAGTGAAAAGTCGGGGTGCGGCCTATCTGGCGGCAAAACCAAAATTGGTCTCTGCAACCCGTCAAATCGGGAGTAAAAACTAACACATTTATGCATGTATGGGACTACACAATAGGCAACCAAGGAGGCAACCATCCCCCGATGATATGAATACCGGTATATAAATCTTACAAGCAAAGCTGCATTCCGTGTTTGTTCCTCATCAGTATGTCCTCTTTGTCTTTTCTATGAAATTTTGGTGAGGCAAAAATAAAACTTAAGCTCAAAGCGTAGCGCTGTGCTAACTAATAATGAGTAATAAAGTGTTTGTCAGAACCTATTACGTGATTACCTGTCTATTACAATGAACCTGTCTATGACAATGTACCGTAGTACCTGTCTATACATGATTACCTGTCTACTATATTACAATGTACCTGTCTATAGACTGTACGGACAACCACCTGTCTATTACATGAATACCTGTCTACTATATTACAATGTATCTGTCTATAGACTTGCATGTACAGAGACAACCACCTGTCTATGCTATTACACTGTACAATGTGACTCGATCGACTAGCAACTCACACACCTGTGGTGTATGTTCTCTAGCGTTAGATTTCCTCCTGTCCCTTTCCCTCATTTTCTTTCTTTTGCTTTTGTATCATTACACATTATTTTCAGAGTACAATCGTACTTTTGAGCGTGTTTTGTTCATTTTTGTTAAGTTATTACCTCACTGGCAAAAATTTGGAGGTGAGTTTTTGTTCGAGTGTTTGTTTGAGTTTTTCGATTGAACGATGTAAAAAGTTTATCTACGTGTGTGACAATCGTGCGAGAACATCGTATTTTGTATGGTACTCACTTGTTTATTTCCGTGAAAATTTAAGTATTTTTTTACCGTAAAGTGTCTTCATCATTTGTCTTCAAGCATCAGGTTTTCACGTTTCTTTTCAGTATTTTTTTTTTTTTTTTTTTTTTGCGTTGCACAAATCGGGGGTGCGGCTTATACGGCGCTGCGGCCTTTGCGCCGGCGAATACGGTATGCCCATCATTTTAATCTTTTGTAACGGATTTCAGGTCTTCTGAAAAAGTCCACTATACAAAAGATAAACTGAAAACTGTATCACATGTGTTCTTTGAAAGAAAATATTATACCAATTCTCTTTGATACCATTGATTAAAAGTCAGCTGTGTGGTGAAGTGAGAAGAAGCCTTAATCTAACTTACATTTCTTCTGTGCACTGGATGCCATTAGCACTCTCTGCACAGGAGGGGGTCCCATGACTGTCCTTCCTTCCTGGCCCTCGAGGTCCTTGGTCTGGTCCCCTGGCTTGGGTCCCTGGCGTCCCACTGCATGGTCAGCATTCTGCACCTTGGGCGCCACACTCTTCAACCGCGGCTGGCCCAGGTTGGGCACAGCGGCAAACCTTCTCCTTCGTGTGGCCGCTGGTGTGCTCTTTCCAGTGCTGCCACTGCTGTCCGGAGGTGGCATGGCCTCCTTGGAGGTGGGGGACTGAGACGATGACAACGGGGCTACCAAAGACTGGACGGACGGCTGAATTTCCTTCGTCTTGGCGGGAACTGACCCCTTGTGACTGGCTTGCTGCACTTCCACAGAGGGTGGTGGGATGTTTTCGCCCTCACTGACTCCATTCTGTATCTGGAACAGTTTGACAGCAAAGTACTTACAAAATTGATATCTCAAGCAAGTCAATCATAGCATTAACAATTACACAGCTTATCAAATCACTGTAATATTCATCACAATTCTATTCTTAATTTCATATTTTGCACATCATTGTGGTATCAAATGATTCCTTTGCCATTTCCTAATGCCTGAGAATTCTATGTTTTTCAAAAATTAAAACAGCCAAATCTTGGAAGGACAACATGTTTCAATGCAGTATCACTCAACTGAAATATCTGCATATCTTTATTGGCTCACCATGATTTTCTTGTTACAAATTCAAACCAAGTGCAGCAACAAATGCAGTCTCAATTGTGTGCCTTACCATTCGTTGCTATTACTGATACCTGTGCTTACACAAAACAGCATCACATGTTCATTTTTATGCAATGTTACTCACAATTTTTGAATTATCTAAATGAATACAATGGTAAGGCACAAAACTGTGTCTATCTTTCAGCTCAAGTGTTACAGGAGGATAATGTCACAACTGGAATATGAATAAAAATAATCTGGAAGATTTTTTTAGGGGGGGCTTAACAAGGTGCAGAAAAAATGAGAAAAATAAAGAAAAAATATATTATAATATATATTTTTCACGAAGTATTTCTCGATTTGGTTATGTACAGACCAAAAGGCATCAATAGAGGTCAACATACATTTACAGGAACCTTTTAAGTTAATTCATGTTCTTGTTTATTCTCTGAAAAGGCAGGCATTAAAACATTCATGCCTTACAGTCATCCACACACAAATTCTTAGCTGCTACAAATGCCATTCCCAGCAGACAATACCTGCTCATTAACTTTCTGAATGTTTCCATCTGGTTGGATGTTGACTGCTTTGGCCGTATCCAACCCTTTGTTGGAGTTGTCCTTTGCCACCAATGCTTTATTTGGGCAGCTACCATCTCTTGTAACAGATGCCGCCGAGGGGACTGGCCCTACCACTGGAGGGCTTCCTAACTTTGGTGCGGCTGGAGCGGACTTCTCTTTTGGCTGCGGGGTTGAAGAAACTGAACGCCGCGATGCTAAGTTGATGCTGGGCTTGATTTTGGAGCGTCTCATTGTGCTCTGCAAGGCAAGAAAAAAAATTGCAAAATCAATTTAACAATTAGTACAAAAACTTTTATGAAATATCTTCAAAATCAGAGGGGGTAAATTCAATATCATGAAGAAGGGGAAGGGTGTTAATCATATATTTTGTTTTTGTATACTTATATACCAAAATATTAAAAGAGAAGATTAATGAGAAAAAGAAAAAACAAAAAAGGACAAGAAGCTAAATCCCCCCTCCACCCCCCCCCCCCATAGAAAAAGAGGAAGAAGAAGAAACATACACGTTTTTATTAAACAACAATGAATTCATTTCTATGAAGTGATTAGTACTGAATGGAAATCTTACAGTGTTGGTCTCATTTTTATAAATGTTACACATGCCCAGATATTATTAAGAAATCCTGTCTGATCACTTCACTGCAATACTCTCAGTGAGAATTTACAGCAAATGCAAACATTTTCGAGGTACATTAATTTTCGTATATTTTGCCCACTTCTGGCGAGCGCGAATTCTAAAAACCTGCAAAAATATCTTCACAATTTTCTCTGTACATGTTGTATATTGAATGGGATGACAATTACACAGCACAAATAAAAAAAAATAAAAAAAAATGCAAATATGTTTCTGAGCCACTCAGCACGAAAAACTAATCACCTGAAAATATTGATGTTTACAGTATGCCACATACACCAAGATAACCTATGCAGTTATGCATTGTGTTTTGGAAGGGCTGCCACACAAACAATAAAAAGTACTCTAATATACATGTGGATTGAGTGAACGCAGCAATATCAGTAGAACACATCAGTTTGAGGAACATCAGACAATCAGTACAAAAGTTATGAATTTTTGAAATTTCAGTGCCACAATCGCTGGATGAGAAGACTAACTCAAATTGTGATGTCACATACGTAGAATGATATATAAAAAAAAATATTCCACAAAATTTCCTCTTTTTTTTCTGTTTATAAGTACACATTCCCTCAACTTGTTACTGCTGTGTGGTAAGGGTAATATTTCCCCTACCTCCTGAAAGAGGCAAGTCAAGTGCTCAAATTCTATTATGTGAGAAAAGTGAAAATATGTTGAATATTACCTTAATCGAGTAGTGCATGTGAATTGGAGTGCCTACAACATGTACATGTATTAGGCACCATGAATGGGTTTGACAGCACATGTTCAGGTACTGTGTGCATGTGTGAGGGATTTCGTGTGGGGATAAAGTGTGTGTGTCCGATGTGTGTCCGATGTGTGTCACAGTGTGTATAACGAAATCTTTAAACATATGCCGCGCTGCTTGCTCTATAACTGCCCTTCAACGCAACGCAACAGTGGCAAACCTTCATATGATTTCAAATGAATAAATACTATACACTGTGTCTCAAGTCAGGGGATCACTAATTAACCTATTGCAGGGGGCATACAGTATATCCACTGTCCTTGGCGATATCATTCTTTCAAACAATGAAAAAAAAAAACACACACAAAATCTTATACTGATCTGCCTGTTAGCTGTCATTGACTACGTACATGTAGCTATCAATATACAGGCAGCCACCAAATGCTCACACACACACACACACACATACATTTATGTACACACCTCATCTGTAAAATACGTGTAAGCTGTGTGGGATGGTTTGCAGCTGTTGAATGATGGAGGCATAAAAATAGCTACATTGTTGTTGCTAGCTAGGATGTTAAAAAATCACAGATTGTTGAATCAAAAACCTCTGCACACTGTACACCATCTGGCAATCTCCTATGCAACATCATATCGTGCAAGAAATCTTTAGTGTGAGGCCAGGGGCAAACGCGTATGGCATGTGGAACTAGACAATGTCAATAATGCAACAGATACCGGTTATACCGTGTAGCAACAGCATGCAATATCACTCAATGAGCCTTGAAATCCATCGCAAGCTATCGCTGATCATAATCGCAGTGTATGGCAGCCTTTACAGCTTTGCCTTTAGCGACCTTAAATTTACTTGTACTGTCCACAGCGTTCCATACGAGAAGCTTACCAGCTGCTCAGTGGTGGTTCACGACACGGGATTATCACCATCGACCATGGCATACACAGATAAAGGTATCAACACTAGTACAGCCCCTAAAGTGCAGGTTTGCCTAACCACGCTAACTAAGCCTAGGCTCTATCACCCAAGGCAACCACTCCATTCAAATCAAATCGAATAAATTGTACATTTTGAGGGCTAGGCCTAACCGTGGCGTTACAGTACTTTCTTTAACTCGTTTAATTACATTTTCCGTTCCACTTTTAAACCAGGTTTATCTATTTCACAATGGGTTTCTTTATAGTAAATTATGATACTGAACTGGAAGTGGGAGGCTTTCCAAAGACTCTTCCAAGCACCAAAATCTCAACAGGTTTGCTGAATAAGGCATATTGATTGCATGCGCAAGACAGCTACGACAGACGCTCTCGAGAGCACACGCAGCATCAGCAACGTGTAACAGGATACTTCAAGAACTGATAACGGTCCCACATACTGATTTCTGTGCACGGAAGCTTGAGCATGACTGATACAAATACAGCTAGAAAACAGTATCACAAATTGTGATGGACGAAACCAAACACCAAAAAGATACGATTATCTGTATTACGTTACAATACATTTCTTTAAAAAAATGACTTACATTCGTGTGACGATAAAGACAATTTCAAAGTCTTGAGCACTAAAAATTCTCTGCCGGGTAACATTCTTTCAGTTCACACTACAGCTCAAACACAGCGCTTAGCGTATGCATGCATGATGTGTGCCGAGCTTTATGAGACGAGTGTGTTGTGTATGTACGCATTACTATTTTAATACACGCATTGGCCGGTGTGTATGGCGACGTACTAGTAACATGTCGCAATTCGCAAGATCGACATCGATGCACTTCAAGATTTTTAGTATCGATCGCTGGCTGTGTTGTCAAAATACGTTTTCATGTGGACAGTATGCGCTGATTCGTAAAGATACCGGCCTCTGTTCACAAATGACGGTGTGTTCTTTCATGAATAATAATCTCTGATGTAATATCATTCAATGTTGTGTAAATGTGCAGTTTCATTAGACATTTAGATATCTACCAGTGTTTACTCATTTTACAAGAGACCTCATTTCTGTTGTTCATGTTCAGGTTGGAAATTGTAGGCTTTTGTGTTTTATATGGTGAAATATATATATTCATATTATATATCAATGCATTAATACACAATTGATATAAATAGCTGTAAATCGGGGCATATCATAACACAACAAAATACAGACATACAGCAAAGGAATACTCGTTCAGGAAAAAAAAAAACTTCTATGTGCAGATCTGTATTTGCATTCGTTTTGTGCTTCCAACCGATGTATATAAACTCATAGTCATATAAAAATAAGCTAACAGACACTGACAGAGTCACTTTATTGCGCTTCTGTGCCTATCGGGCCATAAAATACGTCACTAAAAAACGTCACATCTTTATGATTACACTAGGCTTCTCCTCTGAATGCGAGCACACAGTGTACGAAGGTGCATTCTGCATGAATAGTGTGGGGAAATCTCTGAAAAGTGTCACTAATTAATTCACAGTTCTGTGCATGTCATAATACCCTGTAATTATAATAATAGGGCCCCGATTCGTTCTAGTAATCATGGTCACTATATGGGGCAGATGGATTCTATGGAACAGTATCACCATGCTTTCTTGAATCAAAAGCCAAACCCCAAACATATATGCTACGTCACTACCAAGTTATGTGGAGTTAGTGGATACTCTCTAAAAAAAAAAAAAAAAAAAAAAATCGAGTGAAAATATTCACTCTTAAAGGAGTGAATACAAAAAAGAGTGAATTTTGAGTGAAATTGGAGTGAATTTTTGAGTGAAAATGTTCATTTTCACTCATTTTGGAGTGACCTCATGGATCACTCGAAGATTTTGGAGTGATCCCTGAGGTCACTCTAAAACGAGTGAAAATGAACATTTTCACTCAAAATTCACTCTTTTTGAGTGAAAATGTTCATTTTCACTCATTTTGGAGTGACCTCAGGGATCACTCGAAGATTTTGGAGTGATCCCTGAGGTCACTCTAAAACGAGTGAAAATGAACATTTTCACTCAAAATTCACTCCAATTTCACTCTAATTTCACTCTTTTTTGTATTCACTCCTTTAAGAGTGAATATTTTCACTCGATTATTTTTTTTTTTTTTAGAGAGTACGGAAAAAATGAATAGATGAAATGACAGATCAGTGATTTTAAGGAAAATTGGACAATCGGTTATGATGTCAGCTGTTGTTGTTGTTGTTTTTTTCTTATAAGTATTTTTTTTTTTTTCGTTTCTGTGAAACCGATATACCTAATGCCGTCATCGTGACAGGAAGATTGCAACAATACGTGATTACACTTTGAGGAAAAATGATATCTGAAAATACAAGTAATATTTTGGACCAGTCTGATTTAATCTCAATCTTTTAAAGCTTTCATGGTTTCCATGTCTTTTATAGTATGTAGGCCCCTATGTTTATCAAAAAATGTCCAATCACTGATTTCCATTATGGATATCACTTAAACCAGTGCTTCTCAACCTTTTCAACGCGATGTGCACTTTGGCTCCTACGTTTGTTTGTTTGTTTCTTTCTTTTTTATAGGCCCAGTTTGATCACGTATTGATCTTTTTTTATTTCATTTTTGGCCGACATTGCGGCCCACTGGTTCAAGCGCGGACTAAACCAACATGGCATTTATCATTGTTATACAGTATAGCTGCAATTTCCATGCTTAATAAGGTCTCATCAGACATTATTTTGAAATATCTTCTTCTTCTTCTTCTTCTTTTTCTTCTTCTTCTTCTTCTTTCGTATGAGGTGTGCTACTACTCCTTTAGATTACTTATACGTTACAGCTGCTACACAGAAATATCAGCTGCTAATATCATAAAGAAAATATCCTATTTATATATAGGGAAGAACAGCATGCGTGTTGCCCATGCGGCTGAATTCGGGCAATTCCGTTACATCATGTGTAGCGAGCATTCACGGTATTTATGTTTCATTTGAAGTCGTCGCTATCTATTAAAATGAATATAATGTGATTCGGACACCCCCCCCCCCCCCCAAAAAAAAAAAAAAAAAAAAAAAAACGCATATCAATGGCTTGGCAAAAAGAAAAAAAAAAACCCAAACGAACAAACAAACAAACAAACAAACAAAGCAAATTAGAGTTAAAAAGGATGGTGTGAAGGGAAAGACAGAGTGATAGCCCTGACAGACAGAGACAGACGGATAGACAGACAGAAAGAGAGACAGATAGCTAGTCAATCGGACATTATACCGACACAATAAAAGGGTTGGGGTTATGAGAACTGGAATGGAAAGGAGATTGTATTTATCGCTATAGCGGTTGGTATATTATAGACAGACTTGTAGGTGTCGGTATAGTGTTATATATCTTTATGATTGGCACATCTGATGATGATAAACTAAGGCCCTACATGCAGACACCAAAAATCGAATCCAAACTTCAGACTTTATTTATTTTGTGTATACTTCATTATAAACATCTATTGTAAAATGTTTATTTCATATCCAATTCAAAATCTGAATCGCTGTAATTTGCTTTCGATGATATTCCCTCCATGATGTGTTCATGTATTCCATGCCGCGAGCAAAGCATTATACTTTATCAAAATATTTTCAGAAAAATGAGACATACGAGACTTCCAATGGCGTGTTTCCTTTACATACATCACCCTTTTGCTTTTCAATGTAAAACGAGAGTCAGAGTTGAAACTGTTATGACGAAATATGACCTACCAAGCAAACGAACATTATAGGAGGATAATTATCTAGAATCTAAAATTCTCTTCCACTGATTTTCGCGCTGTTTTTGCCCATCCTCGAGCAACTCTAAAAAAACAACAACAACAACAACAACAACGGCAGAACCGTAAATGACGCAATTTGTCGTGCTTCTTGCGATATACGTCAATCTCCTCCACGAGTGAAAAAATAGCTGTGACCCCCACCCCAAACCGCACTCCCATTCCATTATACAAAGTAGTCTACAGCCTCTAAAAGTGATAATGACATTCCATTGTGTAACCTCTTTCTTTGTTGCCCGAGCACAATGTCATCCTGATTGTATTCCAACGACCGACGATTGAACCGTTGTATAGGCAACTTTAATTCCCCTCATTGCCCCGTTAAATGCATGAGATGGGGACAATGCTAACGACTCCATCCCTCCCTGCTCTTTCAGTGTGATACCATGCACGTGTTTAGATTATTACTCAAGAATAACAAAAAGTATACTATGCGATAGTTTATGTCCCTGCAATGGAAACCAATGCACATGGAGTCACATGCATACATAAATCAACTTACCTATATGTCCTTATTATACACTGCTAAGCTGAGAAACAGCATTTCCCCTTATATTCTAACTTCATTCACAACAATTAAGTAATTGTAAAGTAATGAGTTTGATCTAATGTACAGTACCTTCACAATTCTCTTGTTATTGTTGATAACGTATTAATTATTCCAACGTATATTTTTAAGCACATGATTTTAATCTGTCTGTTGATTTGTTCATTCATTAGTGGTGTATACATGACGCCATCACGTGGTAACACAGGTTACGAGGAAAAACCACCACCACTGTCCTTCCCGGTTTATTCGTGACAGGTTGTTTGTTATCGACTTGTTATATGAATATTGTGAACACCCATCTGAGTGATGTCAGGCGATTACATTGTTTTGGATTTATTTCCATTTTGCATTCACAAAAACAAGAACTATATAGACATAATTGGGTTTGACAACGATCATTCTACAATAAGAATTTGTCTTTTTTGACGTACAAAAAAATAATTCAATTCAATTCAATTCAATTCAATTCAATTCAATTCAATTCAATTCAATTCAATTCAATTCAATTCAATTCAATTCAATTCAATTCAATTTATTTTCATATTTTTCAATGAAAGAATATGCATCAAAGGAATATAGTGAAACACAATATCCGGCTAGGACGTATAGGATGCACAATAAATTACTGTGAACATAAACAGAACATGGCTGTCAATCTTTGTAAGTTTAGCTCCATGTATTATTGTGAACATAAACAGAACATATAAGATTGACAGCCATGTTCTGTTTATGATGCTAAAGAAATATGATGGAACATACTTAAAAGCAAGCTTGTTAAGCGTAGGCCCCATTCTGAACAGAGTGTAAAAAACCAGATGAGGAGCACGGATGCAACATAGGACCAAATTATAGAAAAAAATTAATTGAAACACATACTTCTAATAACATAATTTGTTTTTGCAACAAAAGGCTTAATGGTAAATAAGTAGTAGTCATAAAAACCAAAGTGTGGTGAGGAGAAGCCTAAACAAAAGCATATAGCTCGGCCCTGTACACACGTTAAGCACCGCCCAGCACGAATGTTTGCTACAGATCGAAACTTTTTTTTTAAGATGCCAAAAAACAACAACTTAAGATTCCATACTATTATTGATGTGCGAGATTGAGAGTTCCACCGTTGTATTCAATTGATTTCACTATTAGTGTTTATCATTTTCCTGTTCAACTTGGTCATGATTAGACATTTCCCTTTTGACGTATACCATGCGATTCCTTGTATCCACACTACTTCAATTTTCGGCCTTTCATTTGTTGTCGTTGTTATTATTGTTATCATGGATATTACTATTATTATCATCATTATCATCATCATTATCATTATTACATGTATTGTTGTTTGTTGTTGTTGTTGTTTGAAGGTGAACATGTAATGACAGAAGTGGACTGAAAAGAGAAATTGAAACTATTGTGTATGCTGACATCCCTTCAAAACTAATGACAAAGGCTTTATTGAATTGAACTGAACACACAAACACACACGCACACACACACACACACACACACACACACACACACACACACACACACACACACACACACACTTGTAGAAAATTTGCATTGATTTCATCTCCTCCCATACAATATAACGCAGGATATTTTGAGTTACAACTATGAACGATTATCAGTCGGAGAACATCGATAAACATTAATCAAGGGTACTACAGTAAATTTCTTTGAAGTTATAGGGAAGCGAAAACTGTTTTCATTTTGACCTTAAATCTGTACTTTTCTAATCCTTATTTTCAGTTTTTAATTTCGGTGTATATCGTTTATTATTATGGTAACAAAAATACTTAAAATTCACACACACACACACACACACAAAATCATTACATCTCACAAATGAAATATCATATTTTGATGGTCATGATATATATGCAAATATTGTAATATAGGTTTTCCCGGCCAATTTCGCACTTTTGTCAGTCCATTTGATAAAAGGTTCATTCAATTTAGCGAAAATCCTCGTCATTGCACATTCTGTCATGCAAAATTGCAACTTGTTCGTTCAATTTAGCATTTCGGTCAATGAAATTCGCACATGTGCCTTTCGAATTCGTAAAACGGGCATTCAAATTGGCACGTGCTCTTCAGTCATTCAAATTCGCCAGCACTGGCGGAAAGTGGTATTTCAGTCATTCAATTTCGCGTATGGGCAGTCAAATTCCAAATAGGTACCCTATGTTCATTCAAATTGGCGTAATGTTATTTCTATTTTGAAAAGGTGAGAACCGTGATTTATATGTATTTAAATGTGAATTTTTGTTTCATCCACACACTGTTAAGTATATAGTCAAGGTATCTTTGACCCTAAATAACTCAAGTTTGTTGTTCTGTTTGTTGTTCTTTCATACATGTTATCAGAACTATGCATGCCATGCTTGCACCAGTTATACCATAGATTCACTTCACTTTCTTATGTCCAGTCATGGCAGCATGAGTTAGTATTCAGGCGTATCTCTCAAGAAGACGGGGAAAGAATCTTAGAAGCATTTGAGGGTAATATCCTTGACAAATTGATGGCTAGAGCTGATCCAAGAACTTTTATTTATTCCTAATGATAACTAACGTAATCTAGCACCCACCAAATGGAAATAATGAAACATTCAGATGAAAGAAATAATCACGATGTAAATTGAAACCTCGTTCTTCCAATTATTGACAAAACAAACTTAAGATCAATGTATCTGTGAATGGAATAATGCTATCGAATATCATAAACACATACACATATTTTGAAAGTACTGTTGCAAAGGTGATATCAGAATAAAAGCATAAACGTGTCTGCTAAATTGACTGCAGTAAATGCGAAATTGGATGCTCAAGAATGAATTCGAATGAACGAGCGCAGCGTATACGTGATCACGTGACTATATCGTGGTAAATTGAATGAACGATTTGCGAATTGGTGCTTGTCTTACGAATTTGAACTGAAAAAGTGCTGATTCGAATGATGTAATAGGTAATTTGAATGCTCCAAAATGAATTTGAATGAAAAGATTATAAAATTGAAATACCGAACATGCCGTCTAGGCTAAATTGTGCTAAATTGAATGCACAAATTAGGAATTGGACTGAAAAAAGTGCGAAATTGGCCGGGAAAACCTACAATATAGATGTAAATTCAAGAAGCAGAGAGAGAAGTAGAATGATTAACCTGCGGAAAAGCTAAAGCTTGAATGAATAAATTCTACGTGTTTCCGACAATTTCCAAGGAAGTTTAAATTCTTAGCAGGTTATATGGAGATCGGATATTGATAATCTTTAGAGCTAGCCAAAATGATCCTTCTTCTTCCCTTCATGCATCTTGAATGCTGTCCTTATTTTTTTCTGCTGCATGGTTTTTTGTTTATTTCAACTTTTTTGGGGAAATCATTTGTTGTTGGTTTTGGTTTTCTAAATAGAAGTTTATCGAAGTATACGTCCACTTGAATAAACAAGCCCGCCAAATTGTCTCCAAGGAAAATAATGCGTACACTATTACAACATTTTTATTACACTTTGATGACATGCATGCACTTCTACCATGTTCATCTGCCTTTGATATTTAACTTATTTTAAGTCACTCCTATGCAGTGAAAACCTGTTTTCTTTGCATTTTGAAGGAGAACATTGAAAAAAGATTATCATGATTCATCTCATATCCAAATGCTAAATGCATCTCGTTAAAGCCTCGTACACCGGAGCCGAATCAGCTGCAAATCCACCCGAATACACGGATTCCGGTGGATTCGGGAGCATTCTGTTATCCTTCCCCGAATGGGCGAAAATTCCGGAGGGATTCTGGAACACTCGTACCAGAGGGATTCGGCTTGTTTTGAAATGTTCAAAACCAGCCGAATACCCTCAAAACTATACCCCCGAATGTGGCCCCAACAAATTTCATTCCGGCCACATTCGGGATGTATTCGGATGGAATTCGATTGGATTCGGGGAGGCATTCGGGGCATTCTGAGCAGATTCGGGCCTTAGGGGAGTAACGGCCCGAATCATCTAGCCAAACAAAGCCAAATAGACGCGCATATACACGAATTATAGAGCCAATCTGCCCAGAATGCCCCTAATACTTCCCCGAATCCATCCGAATCGTTACCCGAGTACAGACCATGCAGAATACAGGCGAGGGAGCCGAATAGACCAGAATACGGTTGAATAGCAGCCGAATAGGTCGAATGAGCGGCCGGAATGACCCGAATATAGCCTCGCGAATATAGCCAGATTGGCGATTCTGCTCTGATTCGGGACCTATTCGGGAAAATTCGTCTTTGGTGTAACCTTGGCTTAAAGCAAAATCCATCGTGTCAAGTTTTTACTGCAGCTCCAAAATTTGTAGTGCTAAATTTAATACAGCTGCCGAGATGTATCAACCTGCTCCAGTCACGCAAGGGAAATTTGTGTATCATTTGCATATAATCGTTTTGGGACCAACAGCATAATTAATGATGGTGCGATGTAGACTTGTCAAAAGGTCAAAAAATGGTGATAAATCATGAAGTGAGGAAGCCTATTGAGGCATATCAAATTTCTATTTTGTCGACAGGAACGCCACTGTTTGAAAGGGAGAGAAGGGGGGGGGGGGGCAGCAAAATGTTGAACTTGTGCATAAACTATAAAGTATTTTTCTTTGTGACAACATTGTACTGATTTTGTGTTACATGTGAATGTAAATTTTAATGTTTTGTGTTGTTGGAAATGAAAAAATGAAATGAAAGGAAACTATGAAAGCAAAATGTCAAATTACTGTGCAACACATCATTGATTCCGAAAGTTTATAGGAAAGCAGAGGTTGGAGCCAGTGTTGATATCTCCCATCACTTCCCAGCATTTGTTTTAAAGTTCTGTTATTTTGTATATTTTTCTTTTTATGTCTTTTCTTTTTGCTTGGAGGCTGTATGGTTTCATACATACTAAAAAATATCGTGTGATAATGATGATCCCGATGACAAGCCAAATTGCTGCCAAAATCATGATTTACATCTTTCATAATTAAACAATAAGAGCCAACAACAACAATAATGATCATTTTAACAACATAATGTAATGATGCAAAGCAATAATTTTCGTGGTTATAATTCTGATCATTATTATCATCATCATTATCATCATTTTTCTTTCATTGTCAGAACTACCATTCAATTAATCATCACATTACTGTTTTTAAAGCATTTTTTTTTTTTTTAATCGACTGACAGCTCTGACAATGTTTTATGACATCGGTCTCGGAAATCATTTTGCTTTCTATTATCAGACCTAAATCTAAAAAAATGCAATGGTTACCAACTTTTTTTTTTTCTCGGAGATATCTGGGTCCTCTTGCAGAAAAAGAAGCAATCAAGCATAAGTCAGGTGCTAGTATCAGTCAACCCGAGAATTGAGTATTCACAGACTAATGTTAAATTTTATGACTTATGTTTGATATGCAACAGGACTCTGGTCATGTTTGAGATTCCATCAAATGCCATCTGCTAACTTACAAACGTAAATTCTTCTCCTATTGAACATGATATATTTTCAGGAGTCAAGCTTAAAAGGGGGGCGTCAACTACTATTTTTGGAAATGACGGTAATCGTTCCAACACGAAGCAACCCGTGCGATACTGTTCAGCCAATAGCAGCTTGTGTTTTATGAATGGATTGTGCGACGCAGAGGAGAGTCAAAGTTCATCGGGGCTCTTGCTGGAGCGATGACGAAATTGACGCGCGTGTACTCAGTATTGCGGGACTATGAATGCGATGGTGTGCAATGTTTTAAAGGGGCGTTTCGAACGCGCGCGGCTATTCTGTACGTAAATCATCACACGCAAGGGCTTACGCACGCATGAAATACGTAAACAAACGCCATGCTGTATATTGGAATTCATGTTCTGGCGCTAATGGATGATGATCTGTAAAATCGTGTTGGAAGCTCTTAATTCCACCTTGCACTAAACCAGCTACGATAACAATAAAGGAACAGTTTTCCATAGTGTGACTTTATAATCATAGTACCAGAATCAAGCCACAAATGAGTGAATCCGGCGTTGATTTAGACTTCGACTTGCAAATGCAGGCAGATGAAGATGCCGACCAGAGCGAGTCCGTGTTGATGAAAGATGAACCTGACGAGCTCGACAGAATTTTGGCGTCGTTTGACTGCCAAAACATCTACGAAATTAAAAGCCAAAGTGCTGAAAGGTAAATTGGCAGTGTGGGTACGCTCCGTATGATAGTATTATCCCTCCTGATTTCTAATACCTTGTTATTGATACGATACGAATATTGATATTCGTGATATGGTACGATGATTCCAACAAGCGGTGCATGTGTGTGATACAACGATCTCGCCTGTCGCGCTACTTTCCCTACGAGTACGAGCGAGCTGAGCTGCGGCGCGGCCGCTGCTTGCTCGGTGGGGTCAAACACGTTGAACTGATATTGGGATGGTGCCAGTGCCAGTCCCACCTGTCTATAACCATGTATTGTTTGTTGCGAGTGAACGCGTAATGCTGGTAGACGTATTAACTCATATAAATTTAATCATAGACATCATATTCATGGGACTTACAAATTAAATGCATTGGCAATGTAGAGTCTATTTGGAAACTGCTCACGTTTAGCAGTCTTGTGCAAATATTGTCATAAGGAATATTTCTTAATCATGTTGTGATCAGTATGACCTTCCAGTGGTGTAGATCTACCAGACATTTGCCAAAATTTTTGAGTTTTGCATGCATGGCCTGCACCTGTGCATCCGCTGTGTGACTGTAATCTATGAGTGTGTGACTGCAGTGCCAGTGGGTGCTGCTGAATCATAAATGGAGAGTGGAATGCTTCTGAGCCTGATCTGATCTGAGCTGAGTCAGGATACAATACATGTATGTGAGTGTGTAAATTGTTGATGATTAAAGGCACTTCATTTAGTGTTGAATAAATGCCTTTGCTTTTAATATCTTATAGATGAAATTCACACTTCCAAAACAAAACAAAACAAAACAAAAAGTACGGCACCTGCATCAATTGCCACGGTTTGACTATGCGCAAATACACATGTAGGTTTCTATATGTAGCAGGCAGTCAAATTTTGGATGCTGTCGTCAAATTATTGGCGGCTTGCGTGATAAAACCATGAAAAAAAAATGGCACAGGGAGCAACTAGCAATCTACATATACAGTTGAGACAGAGAAGAACATCTCGTACGGAAAATAGCAAAATCTGCTCAGCCCAGCTCAGTGTGTTGAGAAGGCTTCTCGGTCACGCAGTGATCTAGACTACTCATTTGTCAACGAGGGTGCTCATGCTATCTACCCAACACATGCTGCGGAGCAGTTTCCTGACATAATAACACCAAAACAAAATGATATTTAACTAACTTTAAGTACTTTATACAAACAGATAAGCTCAATAGCAGGTAAGTGTCCTGCAGTGCAGTGCATCAATTATTATAATTCTGATTTTGTGACAAATGCCTCTTTCCACTACATAGAGATAAGCAGATGGGAAAGAGGGAAAAGAGGAGAAGAAGTGATTGTGAGAGAAACTTGTCATAATCATATGTCGTACATATATATGTCACACATATACAAATTTGTAAATGGAAATAATACATAGACTGTAAATGCATTTCATGTAGGATAGGACACATTCCTGGTGGAGCTTATCATTTTGAAGCAGATGTTGTAATGTGAGATCTTTAAATGAAAGCCGTAAGCATTCACATAAAAGTTTTTGTTCTTTTGAGCACTTTTTTTTTCCAAACAACAGAACATGAGAGATGGTTTCTTGTTCCCTGCAAATATCACATTGTATTTAATCATGCCTTCCTACTTTACACAAATAGTGATTAAACCTATATTTTCCAAGTCTTTGATTTCATATTTTCTTTTTTTTTTGTTTTGTTTTGAAATAAATACAAAAAGAATATTTATTGATTCCTAATAAGCAGTGTAGACTGAATACATGTACACTTGTACAATGTAGATGGTGCATGCTGATACACCTTGTACTGTACTCCTTGGCACTAGCTAAACTGTAGGCCTGCACTTGGTTAGCTTGTGTCCATTTATTCACTTGATGGAGATACATACTATATTGTATTAAGTATTACAATATATACACAACAAATCACATTAAACAATACTTATTTCTGAGTAGATACCTGTGGATGATAATGAATGCAGGCTTTAAAGTTTGGCATATATATTGCTTTAATGCCAAACATTTCTTGACATTGTAGGCTGGAAAGCTTGTTGCTGCAATAAAAAACTTTGTTGACCATCTACAACCGTATGTATACACATATGTACACTGTAATGTGTATGGTACATTTGTATGTGTGTGTGTATGTGTGTTTGTGTTAGCCATAACAGGCCATCTTGATGTAAAACAGGCCAATATTCATGATGCCTGCAAATGTGCAATTCAGTTAAATTGAAAATTCAAACATGGTCTTTTGCATTCTGTTTACAACAAAAAAATAAAATAAAATATGCAAAACTCATGACATGAACAAACATTTTTTTTTGATGTTTTGCATTGCATTATTGTACACCAGTACATTGTATGTGATGTGCAGTATACATACTGATGTACAAATTTGATATTTACATCTTGTTTGTGTTCATTATTGGCATGTACAGTTTGTACATGTACAATTGTAATGTTTATTGCCTCTTTGTGTTTTGTGTTTTGTGTTTGTTTTTTTTTGTTTTTTTTTTTGTTTTTTTTTTTTCAACCAATACATATACAGTGCACTCCCATTTTAAGAAACATCACTATAATGAAATTTTGGTTACAATAAAGTAAAAATTCAGGCCACAACATTATCTACTCAGCTCTACGTGTATGTATTTTTATTGTTTATTTGTTTGGTTATAACAAAATTTTGATGATAACAAGAGAAAACTGCCAGTCTTGCGGACTTTGTTATTTCAGGAGTCCACTTTACATGTATGAGGGTGTTATTTTTTCATTACCCAAACGGTTCATGTATAATGTATACACTACATTGTACATTGTACATACAGTGGACAACTGTATTACATGGATTTTGTGCCAGTCAGTGCATACAGTTGTTGTACTTGTACAGAGTGTATTTATGAGAACTGTCACATGCAGTTTCAGATCGTATGTGTCATTCATTAGTGGTGCCATTTTAGATGTGAAGGCTTTTGATGACTGTACATGCACATTGTAGGTTGGTACCACCCCACTTTCCTTGAAAGCATTGAACCTCTTTCATTCAAAATAGGATGCTGTTAATGTACCCATATGTACATCTCTTCACTGGCAAATACAAGTATGGATTTAAACCAAATACTGGTATGATTTCCTCTTTACAAAGTTTGTTGTTCTTGTTGTTGTGCAACTTGTTGTCACTTTAGATACAGTACAGTGGTGGTTCCTTTGAAGTTGCCTCACTATCAATTCATGAATTGCCACTGACTACTGCCCCACTGAGTTTCAAGTCACATTGATTTCTTCTTTGAATGTGACTGTTTCTATTGTTGTGCACCATATGAGTACATAGTACCATGTCTTTTGCAGACAACAAAAGTTAGATGTGCAATGAAAGTACAGTGGACTACCGTTATAACGTAGTCTTTGGGACCAGCAGTTTTCTTTCGTTATATCGAAATTTCGTAATACTGTATACGCTATACTCGTGTGCATAAATTTTTGCGAATTGCCGCTGTCACACATTTTCGCGAGTGGTTAAATTCGCGATTGGGGGACCAGCGAAAATATGAAGTGGCAAAGAAAGTGTGAATTTTCAACTTGTTACTAGGCCACTAGCAAATAAGAATTATACTAGTTATACACTGCATGAAAAAAAACTTACCAAACTCTGCAAACTAGTACAGTGTAAGTTAGAATTCAACATTTATGATTTTTGAAGTGGTTAAGTCCATCGCGCTAGATTTCTGACGAGTGGTACAATGTACAAGGGGTACGAGTAAATTCAGCGGCAACCAGCTGCTGGAGCATACGAAGCCCCAGCCCCTAAAGTTGTAAAGACGTAGCGGCATGCAAACGCAAGAGCTAGTACTAGTACATGTAATCAAAGGTGACACGCCGCGCGTTTGTAATGTTGTGGCGCAATGGATTGGCTCTCTACAGTATTCATAAGTAGACGTTGACGTGCTATATGTACGTAAACAAACTTAGCCAGTATGGTCTGTTCCGTAAGCCGTGACATGGTACACTAGTACTGAAATGTTCGTATCATCAAGGCAAGGGATTCATTTTGGAAGGTAATATTTTCACGTGTTATTAATTTCGCGAATAGCTCCCGACTCACGAAATTCGCAAAAATAACCCCCCCGCGAAATATATAGCGTATACAGAAACCGAACACTGTAAACAATGAAAATACATAGACTGGATAATGCTGTGGCCTGAATTTTTACTTCGTTGTAACCGGAATTTCGTTATAAACCGTGTCCGTTATATTATGGGAGTGCACTGTATAAGTAAATCAAGCAACCATCAAGTTGATCAGTTTGTATCCATGGCCTCTCATACACACGTAAATTGTACTGTAAAAGAAAATTTTCGCGGTGTTGAAATTTTTGCGCATTTCGCGCAACCAGAAGTTAGCGCAAAAATAAAAGCACGCGAATATTTTTGCATGCCATATGTTCCAGCAGTTGATGTCCTGATTCCGCGGAATTAAAAACATGCGAAACTCTTACCCGGCCAAGCGCGAAAAATTAGTTGCGCGAAAATATCCACTCTTACTGTATGTGGCTACTATACCTTTCCTGAAGCACCTTTGTAATGAGTGTTGTCAAAAAATGTAAACAAGTGATACTTCCTCTCAGTGTTTTACATGTATAGTGCTGAAATGACAGCAGGAATTTTGCCCTTTGGATCTTGTACAAGGTTCCATACAGTACAATGTACAGTACATTGTACATGCACCAACGTATGTGACTATAAAAAAAGTGGTCACTGCCAAAGGCATATTGTTAGCATCTGTGCAATCTTCAATGTCATATACTGCAGAATGCGTGAAAGTTTGTCTTGAGTAGAACCAGGGAAAATGTTGAGCAACTATCAAAGAACAATGGAAAGGCAAGCTGCCCTTTGACCTGGTATCACTTGCGGGAGCCATATTTGGAGTGAAAATCCCCACTGCATTTCTCCTGAAATTGCTTGGCAGGAAGGAATTGGGATATTTTAAAAAGCCTCCTATCAGGCTGGCTACTTCCTTGTCTTTGATAGACCTTCACAGATCACACTACAATCTGTACAATGCAGATCTCAGTGGATCCATACTGTACAACAATGTACATACTGCACACGTATGTGTACATGTAGATTATGCCTTGAAGCTTTATCATCCTGGGAAATCATATCTCTTACAGCATTCTCAACTGAAAGCATTGAATCAAAACATGTATCAGAGAGAAAATGCAAGTAACATGAGACAAGACAAATATGATATACTTTGATACATGAATAAGTATCTGTAATCATCTATTAATTGTTGTTGTGCTGCTATGTAGATCCAAAGATTGTGCCAAAAAACAATTACCTGTAATGGGGAAATTGCCTACACATTAATAAAAACATTATGTGTAACCATTTTTTTTCTTTATGTCAGTGCTTTTGTTCCTCTTGACACTGAACAGGATAAGTTCAAAAGTTAGTTTTTTTGTCATTGATATTATAATATGATATACAAATATTGACTGCTCATGAGGATGATGGTGGAAATTATCATTCCCGAGGTGCTTTTCATACCGACCCTTCTATCACCCCGAGGCGTTAGCCGAGGGGTGATGGAAGGGTCGGTATGAAAAGCACCGAGGGAGTGATAATTTCCACCACCATCCGAATACAGAGCAGTTAATATTTGTTTTATATACCTCATCGTTTAAGACTAAACCAAGATCTAGGGCTAGGCAAATACGAAGTAAATTCTAACTGTTAGGCCTAAACGTTAGCCCTAAAATCAGGCCACAGCCTGCGCTTGCTTGCATGGTTTGCGTGCATTTCGTACACTACCCAGTACGCACGGTACATTGTACTCACTCACACGGCCTTCGGCGAGCTCCTGCATAAAATCTTGGCAGAAGATTACAGTATACATCCAGTTTCCCGTCGCTCGTGTTTTAATTCGATATTTCCGACATGCTGAGATTTGTCTCTGCTTCGGGATCCTAAGAAATTCTAATTGCAAAGTGTACGATCTTTGATCCAGCTCACTTCAAATCACGGAGGAGCGCTCGATCACCATGCCACGTTGAAACATGCCTGCTGTGCGCTATAGTGCGATGATTTTGCATGTGTTTATACGATGCGCGTAGTGAACGTCCTTGGGTGGAGGACCACTAGGGGTTGCGGACACCGCGCGCGAAGTCTAGTGTACTTGTTATGTGTACAAAAGTCGCTGAGGGTTTACGAATTCTATCACGAGGGTTTTGCCTTTCTATCAAGAGGGGTTTGCCTTTCTATCACGAGGGTTTTGCCTTTCTATCACTTACATGAAAACCCTAAGGGAAGATAGACGGGACTACACCTTGTCACGTGATACACTTTTGACCAATCAGTGATACGAATCTCACTTATGAGGTATATAATAACAATTATAATTGTATTATTGTTCTATTGTTAATTGTTACAGTGTAATTGTTATTAATTACAGTGATGTTATTGGTTACGGTACTATTTATTCTTGCTTCAAAGGGTCTGCTTGCATTTTCTACTACACTGTAGCCACATTTGTTGATGAATTTTGTTCAAGTTTTGAACAGTGGTTTATCAAAGTCAAGTCTGAACTACTACATTTGTATAATTTTTTGGGATGCTGCCCTCAGTGTCCCACGTTTTGTACACTTAGGGTCAAAGGTCACAATTTGATTGACAATATCTTTTGTGTGGCCTATGGACTACATATCTCAATTAATTTGATTCAAACTCAGTGTGGATGTGCATCATTATTCAAAAAAAAAAAATCTTTTCTATTGATGGTAGTACAGGGACTACACTTGGTCCATATTATGACACAAAATGGTTGATTTTTAGGATCTCCTTGTTTGCACTCTACGGGACACATTTCTCAATGGATTTTGTTCAGGAGCTGTACATTGAGCTGTTGTTCACTCTTGACCTAAACTACAATGTAGTTTTGGGTATGCTGCCCCCAATGTTCTGTCAAAGGTCACCACTGTGTGACAGTATTTCTTGTGTGTGCTCTACCATCTACATTTCATGATGGATATTTTTCAAAATTCATGAATCTCCATTATCATGAAAATTATCCCCCCCCCCAAAAAAAAAAAAAATTGTTTCTGGTAATGCTGTTCCCAGTGTTTGGCTTTTCATACAGCTGTAGGGTCAAAGGTCATATTTTGGTGTGTGTGTGTGTGTGTGGGGGGGGGGGGGTCTTGTGTGTACCATAATACCATGTTTTGTGATGGATATTATTAAGATTTTCAAATCTAGACTCCTGTAATTTTGTTGATGCTGCCATCAATGTTTTGTGTTTTGGCGGGTCAGAGGTCATCATCAAGGTAGGTTAGTCAAGCTGATTCAACCAGATCATGATGTATGTTTTTGTTGTTTTTGTCTTGTTTGCATAGTGGAAGTGAGATATGCATGTTGTACAATGTAGGTGTCGCTTTTCCTTCACTCTAGTCAATGTTATTGTCATCGCTATCATCACCATTGGCTTTGTTTGCATCCACCCCAATTTGGTGTACTCTCAATAACTTTTCACAGGTTTTGTTAAAAGGTAGGGAATCCCATTTGCATGCCTTAAATGAAAAGTTGTGTAAACACAGTGGTATGTTGAAGAGAGTATCATTTTAGAAACTCCCATAAAGTATTGAAAGTGGAAGGTAACATTTAGTACATTTTTATTGACCGTTAGATTTTTAATTGAATTTTTTTCGGGGCTCACCGTAAATTCCAGTACATTACTAGGCTACCTTTGCAGACCCATGCACTGCATGTGTGTCCATCATGTATATTTTGTGAATAAAGTTCATTAAAACTTACAAACATTTCCATATACATTCTTGCCACACACTCTATATGTTATTATATCAGCTCTTATACTTTTAGATTTGTGTTTATAGATAAAAAATACAGAAGACTGCAACAAAAAGGCTTAAGTGTGGCTGACACACAGAACTACTGAGTAGTTGAGTTTTGTGCATTATTCAAATTGTAGATAACTGTTGACTTCCAAATTTCTAAGCAGTGGCCTAAACAAGTCCCCTGAGGTTCATATTTAATGTTTTGCTGCATTTTGGGAGTTCTGTAAAAGGTATCCCCTACCTTTAAAGGTGCATGGTCCCGGTGTTTTAGTCAAATGCGTACGCGGGCGCACGGCGCAAGTTTCCTATAGAGACCTACGCTATCGACTCCCGAAGTCTGATTCACTGTAGTCAATGGTCCGATCACAGTTCGGCTCATGACTCGGCTGAGGGGGATGACAGCTTCAGCAAACGTCTTTTGTGATGTCATAATAAGAAGCACATATGCACGCACCCTGGCATTACTACAGACTGCGTGTTGCGCAGAGAAGACAACGAAGGCAGCGTTACTTAGCAATACATGCGCGCTTTACTCTTGATGACAGCTCAACTTCGGCTATATTCATATCAATGCTAATGGTGATCGGCAGTATCATCAACAGCGCCCTCTACACTACCGGGACTGTGCACCTTTAATATCTCAGAGGGGATATTTTGTTGAAAAATAAGTTGTTCACAGAGGTCTTCATATGAATGTACATTGTATTGTGCAATGTACACATAATACAATGTAGTTTGACAACCTCAAGTGACCTGCATTCTGTATTATTTTCTCCTGTTCTCAGCATGGTGAAGAATGCTGGAAATAGCTTTTAAAACCAAAACCGGTAATCTGACTTGATCTACATTCGTTCTAGGTGTAAATCTTGCAAAATGGAGGAATTTTTAACAGAAGAAACAGCATGCAGCATCTGGACATTTTTGGATTTATACAATCTTTTATTAAATAGTCTACAGGCTGTATTATACCCAGCAGATTTTGCTCTTCAGAATGCAGTGTGATGTGTATAGGACACTTCCTGTAATTATTCATTGGATGTAAACTGCCCGAGACTTACACATTTTGAATTATTAAAAGTTTATTAAACTCATAAAGAGTATATTTAGTGGTTACTGTAAATCTTGAGCTTTGCAAAAAACCCCCAAACCCCTTAATTATTCATGCTGGTTGTAATGGAATATGACAGTATGGTACATGTATACAGGTAGATCAAGGAAATGACATACACGTAATATACTTTAACAGTTTGTTAAATGCAGTTCTAAGCTCTGGCTGCTCCAGTAAATGACCCACTACAGTGTATCAATTGAAGTTTAGTGCATTTTATTTCCTGTACATACAGATTTATAGCGGAAGTGATATCTGGCATATGCAGCATTTTTGATTATTTGTTTCTTTGTTTTTTTTCTTTTTTTTTCTTTTTTTTCTTTTTTTTTTCTTTTTTTTTTTTTCAAGTGGGTGGTTAGAAAGGCTTCCTGCACCAAAGACCAAGGTCTCTCATTTCAGTAAGATTCTCACACTATGTAATGTGTTTTTCAGTCAAGAGCAACAAAAAAGGTGTTCTATGATGACTCATAATGGAAAGGATTTTTAGAGACAGATAGTACAGTACATGGGGTATACATTGTACGTAGGCCTGTACAATTTGTATGCACAAAATTATAGATGTAATAGAAAGAAAGAGAGAGAGAGTGAGAGATTGCATATCATGGGACAGTCTTTGTACATGTACTGTACAGTAGCTGTATATCAAATATGCATGTGAAAAAGGAGTACTTTTATCAATCAACAGGATATGATTATTCAGGCCCCTTGCCAAAGTCACTTGGCATTCTGCTTTTGAAAGACAGACTACTTTGTCTGTCTGAGGTCAAGGGAAAGGATTTTCAGTTGCCTCTTGCAGGAATCACATACAGTACATTTCTATACACTGGATGAGAAAGAAAGATAAACCAATCTGGAGGTTTCATCATGTATTCAGCTTATTTCATCAATCATGTCCTGTGGTTATTAGTACCACAGAAATCACCATGCTTTTCTCTGCAAATTGGCAACTCTGAAAATGATCTCAGATGATATCCTACATAGGGAACTAGCTTCTGCAAGATGGAACTGGTCAAATTCAGTAAACCTCTACAAAATTGCCCATGAAAAATTGATACAGAAATTTACCCCAATGAGGCAGAAACATTAATTGAAGTGTTCTGAATACAGTGTTTTGCCAATTGAAGTTTTGTACACACCATAGAAAATTTCCATAACATCTGTCTCTAAGCACAATACAATGTGTGTGTTGCAGTCCATATTAAATACAACTTTTGATGTAAACACATCTTTTTCTGGTAGCTACACATGTACGATACAATGTACAAATTGTAGGCCTTCTGTATTTTGGCAATGTACATATGTAAATTTTGCTTTTCAAGTTTTGATTACCCACAATTGAAAAATGATGACTTGAAATTGAATAGCTGTGTATTGAAACTGATGGTAACCAAACATGATTTTTGTTTTGTTTTTGTTGAGATCATAGTAAATGCATCCTCTGAAAAATTACATTGTATCAAAAGTTTTTAATTAGTATATGCAAATTTCTACCTTGCAGGAATATTGATGAAAAATATGTCCTGTTTAACAAATTTGCTGCCCTGTTTTTGCAGTACAAATAATGTGCCAAAAATGTTACTATTGTCTATCAAAAGTCATGTTCCCATTTATGATTTTGTTGTTTATAAGGGCAGACAAAAAACAAGGAGTTAGAAAGCACTGATCTCATACCACAAAGGAGTCTGGATTTGCAGCAGCTGGTTGGAATACAGTGGAGTGGCCAGGGATGATTGATTTATATGAATGGACTCTAATGAAACAGCTGTGGGTAGAGAATGCAATTCATACGAGACTATGCATGAAAACTGAAAGATGAGGGCTTGGATAAATGGGGCATTACAACTGTCTCTGCATTTTGTATGACATTTATTAAGATCTTGTTTTGAGTCTGTGCTGTTGCGGTTGTGGTTGAAAGTATACAGTAACTCCTGTAGATTTATGACCCTCTTTTTCATATTTAAATTGAGGCTAATACATTGCAGTGAGTTTATCTGTGGGAACACTTGTCTGTTAACATACAAACAAGAGCATGGTTCATATACTTCACATTCTTATTTCATAGCTGCGCATTGAACTGCTACATTCATTGTCAACCTGCTACTACAACATTGTAGCTGTTCAGGAATGAGAGTTACATGTATACATAAAGACACCAAGCATGACATAAAGTCACGCGTAAGTGGGGAATAAATTGATCTGTACAGTAACTTCATCTTAGATACAGAGCTGACATTTCTGTTTCACAATTATGTAAAGACATACAAAAGTGCTGAAAGTTGCATGTAAACTTTATGCAAGGTTTGAAACTGTGCTTCAATTTACCAAACGTCATGCAACATGTGTATTAGTACAGTGTCTGAGCCACTTTAAAAAACATGGCTGCCTCTATGATCAGATGTAGAGGGATTGGTCAATGCAGTTCCTGCCAAGAATATAAAACAATTTCTGCAATGGCACAGGCCATCTGGTACAATTAATTTGGCCCTTCAAGGGCAGATTTTGGGGCTTTTACACTGTACATACAGTAGTATATATGTTCTTTCTGTACAAGTGATTTACTGTGTGTACTGTAGTTGTTTGCAACAATTATACATGGCTATAACTCAAATATTAGGCTACATTGTATGGTAGGGACAAAAATTATAACAAAACTGATGGAAACACTGTGTCACATGTAATGGTTTGATTTCTTTTAAATTTCTAGCCAACAATACATTACATGTATACATGTGAATGATGATCCATCAAATCCAAGGAAGAAGACTTTCTGTGCAATTTTTTATCTTTTGTGTAGTTGTTTGGGCTGAAACACAATACTCATAAATACTACAGAAAGTAAACTCTCAGCAAATAAGTGTGACTTCTGTAAAAACCTCAGCAGAAACCACTACTGTTCCATGTAAAACTTAGATTTTGGCCTTTTTAAGTTCTACTATTCAAGTTAAAGTATATGACTCTTTGTGAAACATCCCTGGGGTTCCTTTGTGTGCCTTGGTGGGTTTTTAAGAACCTTTGCTTACATTCATTTTTGCTTTGCTCGAGCAAGCATACATGTACAGCAAGCGTTGAATAGGTTAATTCTGGCCCTATGATTTCTGCATACCGCATACATGTAGTATTTAAATATGACAATTAATTCTGCATGCATCCCCTCTGCAAGATTTGATTTCAGTTTGCAGTTCACTTTCGGTGAGCAGTGAAGTGAGCCTAGAATTCATGAGGTCTTTGTCTTTTGACAAGACTGAGTTACCTTTTGACGTATGGTACAAAAAAAAAACAAACAAACCAACAACTTGTCTGCAACTACAGTATTCACATCTACAGTTGTACACTGGCGTATGAAATAACATGGGATAGTGATCCAGGTGCTGTGTGGAATGAATTGTCGTGTACACACACAGTACACTCTATTTAAGCTCTCTTTTCTTCACAGTGGTCCAGGTCCCAGTAAAGTTGCTTTTTGATTAAATATTTTTGAGCACCTCTAGATCTTCTCAAAGAGCTAGTCCTTCGGAATGCGCAAAGTATTCTCCCTTGTACTCCAAAAGAAATGAGTGCATCCATACAGCGCATTTCCTCCCCTATTCTGGGAACCTTCCAGCCAACCACTTTCCTTTGCACGTACACAATTGGAAATCCTATACAGTCCATTCTCGTTAGAGAGAACACAGTAATAACAAAATAAAAAGTCAAGTCCTAAAATTGTTATTTATATCTTTATCACTTTACTGTTGTTATTTATTAGGCCATACAATTGTAATATACATGTAACATAAATACACGATTGTGTATGTAAGGGAGTGACACATGGGCTAGGGCTCACAAAAGTAAAATTCTTAACTACGTTGTATTACCCGCAGGCATGTGAACCCTCAAGTGTCACTCCCGAGCACATGTAATAAAGATGTTAATATGATTTTGTTAAACAAACTGATGAATCAAAATTATTAAAAAAAAGAAAGAAAGAAAGAAACACAGAAACAAAAATTTCGTCTATAACTAAATTTTGATAAAATGAATAAAAACTGCTGGTCCCAAGAACTATATTAACATTAGTCGTCTGTATAACATGGTACCATTCAGCTTTCTGCCGGGTGTTGCCTTTTCTTCATTGACAAGAGAGATTTCTTGCCACAGAAAGTACACAAATTTGTATGTAATACCTTGTACATTGGGTGCATGTGCTATCTGTTGAACAAGTGTTGTAATAAACGTTCAACACCAATGATCAGACTAATGGATGCGATACATGGTAGTAAATCATAATCCATCAATTCCAAATACCAGTGTTATCTTCATGCCACAGCTAAACCATGCGATCGCCTGTGTTTATAGATTGCAGAGGCGGAGAAAGCATTTTTATGTCAGTAATTGTGGCACAATTCTGTAGTTATAACAGCTGGCTAATTCGCAATAATGATGCAAGACACCCAAGGTGCGCTGGTCATGTGAGTGTTGTATTTATTTATGCTGGAACCTCAAAAGGTGTTTTCAGGAAGTTTACAGGAACCCAACACCAGCTGTCGTCATCCATACTTAGTGCTCCAGTTGTCTCCAGTCACGTGCAGAAAATGGAATTTTACTTTCACTAGCTACAAAATGCAACCTTGTATTAGGTGATCAAATTGTTCACCTACATGTGTAAGCCCAGAATGTGCTCTCTCTCCTTATTCAAGCAGAAGTGGGTACAAAATGTAACCCTCAAAACCAGAGAATTGTCATGTACAGCTACATGTATCCTATATTTTTTCAGTGGTAGCCATCCACTGACTGAAGTGAAGTGCAAGGCGTACCAGGCACCGTGCAACTGATTGGGGTGCTTTCAGTGCGCATGTGCTGAGGAACAGCAGATGGTAAGTTTAGTCATTCCCCACACTATGTAAGGTACAAGCAGGGGAATCCCCCTGTACTTGGTGATGTCATACAACTTGCCTATAGTGTACACTTGTATGTAGCTGTTTCCCTTGAACAGCTGCAGCAATGAAGAGCTTGGCAGTTTTTATAGTCATTGTGCCTGGTTTCACTGTCTCAATTGACCCCACCTCAGATATCACAAATAACTCTTGCAGATTACGAGATGAAGTTAGTAAATTGCCTCTTGGTTCAACCATGGACCTGCAATGACATGGTTCAACTGACCTGTGCTCTGGTAGGAGAGGCGGGTAGGTGCAGCATTTCTGTGAGCATGGCTTTGGAACGCCTGTGGGAAAACCGCACATGAGAAGCCCCTATGCAAGGTCATGCATAGCTGCATTGGTTCTTTGCTAGTGGTTTCTACATTTCAGTTCGTTCACCTGACTCCAGAGTTGCTCTTTCATCTCTAAGGATGCATTTATGCTTAACTCTTGGTTTGTTTGTTTTTTGGCCATAATCAGCATTTTGAAACGTGATTAGTGCAAAACACAGCCGCATCCCAGCTCCTTCTGATGCTAATGCCGTTTCAAAACATCAATTCCAAATGCACAAAAAAGGGCGTGTTTTCGATTGACAATTTTCTCTAATCTTGTTTAGTTGGAAAAGCATAAATG
The DNA here is from genome assembly GCF_964275005.1 of Diadema setosum. NCBI lineage: Eukaryota > Metazoa > Echinodermata > Echinoidea > Diadematoida > Diadematidae > Diadema > Diadema setosum. The sequence goes on from NC_092686.1 coordinate 6,192,721, forward strand.
CAAATCATGTATGCTGAACAACTTGCTACAATAGGGGTTTATAGTTTTCCCACAATATGCAGTGTATGTCCATGAAATTGGCTCTTATCAAGCTACAAAAAAAAAAAAGAAGAAGAAGAAGGAGAAGAAATAAATGAACTTGAACAGTACTCAGTGAACACTGTTTTGGATCAGCAATTTAGAAAGGTGTTTCAAAACGCTCATTCTGCCTTTGCTAAGTTAGAATGAATACACCCATTAAGTAATATGTTTTAATGAAATTATGTTGTTTTTTTGGAAGATGTGTGTCTAAAAATACATGTCCCACTTTTAAAGATCTGTTTCATTTTTATGATTCTGAATGAAAATCAAGAAAAAAAATGTTCCTTGAAGTTCAGAGGTAGAAATATGAATTATGCCATCTTTTTACTGCAGTTTTCTCTTTTTTTTTTTTTTTGGTAGTCATACATGCATTAGCACATTAAAGGCTCATGATTTCTCAATCAGTGAATCTGAAAAATGCCCATTGGGAAAGAAGGTTTTACTTCTTAATCAAGTTTACCTAATTTTCCCCCAATTTGAAAGTTTCTTTTTCAAACTTCATTCTTTTTCCGCCCTTCAATTCCTGAAACCAGGATAGGGATCTTAAATTACTTTGAAACCATTCAGCCAGTGTTTGACTTGTCTTGAAATGTATAGATGATAGTTGGGTCACATGGTTGTCCAGAAGTGATCAGGATATGTAAAGTTTGTTGCCTCTGGAGCTGTTCCACCCAAGTGATATGTCATGGCCTGTGTGTGGAGCCCCAATCCAAAACGAATGAGCCACAAAAACAACAACTGAAATGGCCGAGTCACGCAAACACTCGTCCTGCGATCAACTTTCGCCTCCTGTTTACAGAAACAAAACGAAAACCTCTCTTTCCAGATGCATTTATTTTTGTCACATTACTTCACCGAATGATTTGCCACAACGTACCTGTCTGTCTGTCTCTCTCTTCCCCTGCCTCATTCCCATTAGCCTCGGTCTGGTTACCGACACTCTCTCTCGGAGAGACCAAAAGAGATTTATTATTCAGTGGGTGGCATGCTGTTGTACCTTGCGTAAGTTACCTGATGGTCCCGCTCCCTGGAGTCATCTTGGGAATTGTAAATGTCAGGGTTTTTAAAGATTTCTTCTTCTTGTACGTGAAGCCTGCCCCAACTTTTTATCTGTCTTCTCTGGTGCAAGTTCATTCATCACTCGCCACTTCCGCAGCATTCCTTGCATCTACGCTGCTTGGACGTCATCCCTACCCTTTCCTCAGAAAGAAGTGGGAGAGAGAAAGATTAACAAAAAACTGCCTTGAACACAAGAAAGAAATCAGTATCAAAAGGGTGAAAAAACAGGATTATTCGGAGAGGGGACTTTGCGCCAGAATTTGTACAAGTGGATTGAGTGGAAGGAGATCTTTCATATCGCTGTGATTTGCTGTGATTGTTTGTGATTCTGTGTGGAGTCAACAGACACGTGGAACTAAGTCCCTTCCGATAATGCCGCGACCGTTTGAGAGTATCCTCTCGTATCTCTACGACGGCAACGTGGACGCCAGCATGTTCGACGCTTGTCCGTATCAGCATCAGGAAACAAAGTGGTCCAACCGGGTGAATAGGTGAGTGATGAGGCCCATCGATCACACGTACCCAGTCCTTGCTGCTCATAATATCAGCTGAGAGCAGGCAGTATGCTGTCTAACGACTTCCCACAGTGAAGTTTGCCCTCGGTGTCGGTCCGTCAGTGGTGTGGCAATTAACAGCCGCCACTGTTGGCAGTCTGTGATGGGCACACAGGCGAGGCAGAATGGACAAGGAAGCATGATTCTTGTGGCCTCTGCATGAATCAAGCAATTGTTTTGCAATCAAGGGTGCACAGAGCAAGAATGAATAGTGGATTAATATTTCTCATGTAGAAGAGCCCAAAAGTTCTTATACTGTTGTTAATTTTGAAGCTGACTTTATGGTATGCAATGAACAGAGACTGTATTTTATGTGTGGTCCATCTACCATTAGACCATGCAGCTACATGTAGCTCCATGGTTTTGACATTGTCATTGTACTGTTAATGTTTTAGGGTCCAGTGGTGTTGTGTCTGTTATACACTATCTACCTAAATTTGTAGTACAATGAACCCTCACAGTTTCTTTAGTCTGTGCCTGAAAGCATTGTAGTGCAAAATTGTCAGTCGATGGTGTGTTGCAGAAACAATCCATCTGAAACCGGCGACTTACAAGTTGTATGACCTGTGAGAAGCTTATGGGGGTGGGGGAGGGGGCATTGGAAAATGTGAAGATTAGTCTTACCTTCAGCCTTAGAGCTATATTTGTCGACTGTGGTCCATTTTGACCTTTCTGATTTTATTTCATGAGGTAGTTAGTTCATACAAGGCATGCTTGGCAATTTAAAAACAACAAAACAAAACCAAAACAAAACAACATGCTTATTATTATTTCTTGTATCATGTCTTTTAGGATTCACAGATTGAATCAGGATATGTACATTGTATAACATGTAAGGGGATAGAGGCCAATAGTATCCCGTGGGTCCAGCAAGTGGTCCATTATACACTGCAGTAAACCACAGGAGACGTGGCTTGCTTTCAAGTTGCACAATGGTTACTATAGGTTTTGGATATAAGGAATAAGAATTTGTCCATAAACGTGAGCGAGAATATCCACATATTAACCCGGGTGGTTAGGAGCAGGTAGTGTCCCCCTACAGCTGTACCCCCCCCCTCCCCCCCCCCCGAAAAGTTATAATGGATGCCAAACAGATACTTGCACAGACCTGCTTTGTAAAAAAATGGTTACCAGCACATTAGTACATGTTGATTCATATATACCATGACATGATCAAGATAAATGATAATGTTGCCCCCCCCCCCCCAAAAAAAGGGATAAAAGATATAATGCAGTATCTACCATCATATTTTATAACTTCCTAAACTTAAAAAGAGTAACCTTACATCAGGCAGTAAATGACATCATGTCTGTGGTGTGCCTAGATAGGACACTGTAGGCGGGGGTTGTCCCCTTACGTTTGCCTTGCGCTTGTGTTGGCAGTTACCATGGACGCGATATATAGTTGAGATTGCGATAAGCACCAGTGAGAGCTGAGCTGTCGTGTCAAAAGTGCCGCCAACTTCCCAGCCGTCGCTGATGGATGAACGTTCAGACTTTCTCTGAATTTTTATTCCAGTGCCATTTTCATGAAGGTCAGACTGTGTGAATGTTGAACTGCAGATAAGTCAAAAAAAGTGCCATTCACACTGACGTAGCGCGATCCACATCTCAAGATTTTTGCCAGTGTGGACAATGATAATCTGACTACATAGCATGCTCAGCATCATCATCACAATAGCAAGAAATCGTAGGATTATTTTGGAATTATCTTGATTATTTGAGAAATAACGCAATAATTTGCCCTGCGGAGAGTGTCTGAACACTAGACAAAATAATCTTGGGTATGTTTCCTATCCCATCATTCCATACATACATTGTATAACATCACAAAAACACACAAACACAAGGGCAAAGTATCATCGTTATGGTACAAATGTAGATTCCAGGGATGCAAGTAGCAAGATATTTCTTTATGTCTGAATGAGTGCGAAAAAAAAGAGAAATCTTGGTATTTGGATGGTGATTAAAATCCTGCTATCTTTGTCTGTGTGCACCCGCCTCTATTCTATTCACAAAACTTGTCCATATCAGCAACTAAAGAACCGTTTAACATGATACATTCATACCTAGTTTTCATTGTTACTTTGTGATGAAAAAAAAATGTGCAGTTTACATTACAGGTATGTGGAGAGTCACAAGTTTATGTTCTATTCACAAATACTCTCCCCATCCCCCCCACCCCCCAAAAAGAGGGTAAAACTAAACTTATTTAGGAGGGAAATGCAATGAATTGAATGCAATGGACAAATATATAGATCTCAATTCAATATCATAACTAACTAACTAACTAACTAACTAACTAACTAACTAACTAACTAACTACACGTAGGTAATCAAATTGATAAATGCAATGTAACAACAGAAATAAAAACAACAGCATAAAACTCAGCTTATTTGGGAGAGAAATCTCACAGGTATGAATGCCGTATTGAAATGAATATATAGATTGATTGAATCAAGAAGTAATCAATCAATCAGTCAATCAATCCATCAATCAATCAATCAATCAATCAATCAATCAATCAATCAATCAATCAATCAATCAATCAATCAATCAATCAATACATCTATCAATCTATCTATCTATCAGTCAATCAAAAATTGAAGGACATGAAAAACACAGTATTTCTCTTTCTCCATTATAATTTATAAAGTGAGCTTTGATGCTGAGGGTATATGAATGTAAATAATAATAGCAAAGTTTGAACTGTAGCTCAGGGCCCCACTTTATGAAGAGTTATAATTGATTATATAGTTGATTTCTATCATTAGTCTATGGCAGCCTGTGTGTTAAGGAAATTTATAATCGATTCTATCCTTTGATTATAAAACAGGGCCCATTTCTCTCAATATTGTACTTGCAGCATAAATTTGATCTGATAGAAAGTATTTAAACTTTGAGCTACATTGTAGTTAGCTCAGATATTTTCCCGATGTCTACCAGTGCCCCAAACTGCTAACCAAATACCTTGAGTAAAAACCTGTAAGATACAAACTCAAGCCACATTGAAGTGTGGCTTTGTAAGCATGAAATTTCACAGGCACACAGACAATGTGCATTATCTGCATCTCAAAGAGGATGTAAACTCCAGACTTGTGTTCCAATCGCTTGTCCTCAAAAGTTTCCAGTGGCTGAGATTTGGCACACCATATTTGGAAATGGACATCTTGAAGTCATTTGCAAGTCTTTTATTAAAGGGGATTGCTAGTAACTGATCAGTGGGAATTAGTGGGAATGCTGGGGATGATTGTTCCAATTCTTGTGGGATTCATTTAAGAGTACATTATATATCTATTGTTGTGTGAAAATTATTTGCTTCAGAATGGTCTCATATTCAAGTAATGTGCAGTTTAATGCCCCGTCACTATACAGGCATGGTAACCTAGAAACATTAAACTGCACATTACTTGAATATGAGACCATTCTGAAGCAAACAATTTTCACACAACAATAGATATATAAAATAATGTACTCTTAAATGAATCCCACAAGAATTGGAACAATCATCCCCCAGCATTCCCATTGATTCCTACTGATCAGTTACTAGCCATCCCCTTTAAACTGAAGTACAGGTGTACATTGCACATACTACAGTCTCATGAGAATTTAAAATAAGTATGATTACTGTCACGGTGGTGTTTTGTACAAAAGTGAACAGAAATATATATATTTTTCTCCTCTTTAAAAGGGGTTTGATTCTCGCAGTCTCTATAAGTGAGAATTCGCCATTTTAGTGACAGATACAAGTGTATTTGGTCCAAATAACCCACATGTGATGAATAACTTGTGTGTATAAATTCTGTTCAGGTTTTTGTTTTTGTCTTTGTGGGCAGAGTCTTTTGTGGATGAATATGATTGGTGCTGCTGGGTTTTAGGAGAGATTCCTTTTTGAGGTTTTTCAGTGATTAAATATGATGGAGGAAACATCCGTGGAATTTTAATAAATGGTTGCAATTGCCTTAAACACTGATGGTAAATGTATGGACCTGTATGCAAGATGAAACTTCAGCATGCAGTACTATGACTCCGAAAGCAGTTTTTCTGCCAGTTAATGGAATCCCATTTTCTTTGCTCATTTTTTCACTAATAAATTTTTATTCTTGTGAAAATGCAGCTTTACCGCAATGTCTGCAGAAACACATCACATAGAATGTGGATAGGTGGAACAGAAACCCATGTTATTTATTTGACAGCAGCCTGCTGTGTAATATTTTGTGAGTATTTGCATACAATGTGTCATTCTCCCGAGTGAAACTGTGCATCATTGTTTCACACTGTGCGAGAGTTGCCTGCTAGAGTTTAGGAGTATGGATGGATGGAGATATAAATACAAGTTCAGGTTGGGTTTTGTTAGCTCTTTTTCTCTGGGGTTACTTTGATCAATGCCAATCGCAGATCACCGATGCGAGTCCCGATACTTCAATGAAGGTCCATGTTGACAAAATACCATTTCCGTGTTCGATCAACACGACACCCTCTCTGCCGAGGTCAGTTTTCATTCCCTGGTGAGACTCCTGTGGTCTGAATGAGCCAACAAAATAGCGTGAGACAATGACGAGATAAGTTTCTATCTAGTAACTGTGGCTATGATAAAAAAAAGAAAAGAAAACAAAAAGAAAAAACAACAATTAAACCTGCTATTGATCTGGCTAACCTTTTGCTCAGAGTGTTGTTAGTTTGTGGTGGCAGGCAGAGTTTCGTTGCGACTTTGCCCGAGGAGTGGTGCACTTGTCTGTTGGTCCTGCTTCAGAGAGAGAAGCACTCCGCACCAGAGGAGCTCTTCTCCAATCGTCTGCACTTGCGCACAATGCCGATTCCATACTTTTATAGCGATACCTGTGGGTAAGTTTTGTAGTTAAAACAGGCTGTGTGTGATTCTACTTTCTTTTCTATTTTTTTTTTCTTTTTGATGATTCATTCTAATCACTGTGAATATTTTACAAGTGATGTGATAGCTTGACAGTACTGAGATGAGTGATAGCTACAAGCTATCTTTTTCATGGCTAATTGTCTTCAGGTTTTAAAAGTCTCTGCTCATTGCAATGCATTGATGTGTGCAGTAAATTTTAGGACAGCTCATTTTTTTTTGTGACTTATCCTAATGAACTTAAAACATTCAAATCCTAAGTAGTCAAAGGGAATTTGACCAGCCAGCTAACCATCAGTTCTAGCCCCCCTAGCTAGCCATTAGCGAGCTCTAGATATGCGACGCGAACGCTGATGATGATGCTATCAGGCTAGAATGGTGTTCTGCACATGCGCAAGACAACTATTTCTATATTATTCTACCCTGGAGTTTGCGTTGTATTTGCGTTTGTGTCGCATATCGAAAGCTTGTTATAGAGGTTGAGCACAAATTAAATTCAACCCTCTTATGTGAATGTATGTGTGTGTGTGTGTGTGTGTGTGAGCGAGCATCTCTTCCCACCTGATGTTGTGTCTGCCAACTTGAAATATTTAGTGATGCCTTTTCTCTGTGTGTTCCCACTTGTACATAAATACATCTTGTGAAGTCACAATAATGAGTGTCCCAAGCTGTCTGTTGTGTCTTGTTTGTCTTAGGTTGTATCTTGTTTGTCTTAGGTTGTATCACTGTCTCCAGCAGTTTTCTTTCTCTCTCTGGTAGTGCATACATTTCCCTAGTTATTAATTGACCCATCTCTGATTGTTTCTTCATTTGGCTGTCTTCCATCCTTTTCGATCTACATGTCTTTGTCTTTAAGATAATCAAAATATAGTATACCTGTTTACTCATTCCCCTATCAGCGTATTCATCTTTGTAAGTCCATTGCATGTCAGTCTTATATTTCATTCATATTCAAGTGTGTTATTTAGATTTGAATCTCCTTTTCAAGGGGGGGGGGGGGGAGGAGAGGAATTTTCGTAAATGAGAAAGTCACAGACATTTTTGCAAGATGTTGTCAATGCGATTTGACCTCGAGACAATCGTAAGTGCAGTAATGCTTGTTGGTTCAAGATCAGGTGGAGATATTTTTCGCGTGTTGTTAAATTCATGGCCCAACAGTGATTCGAAATATTCATCAAAATTAAACCCTTGCAAAGAATAGCACCTTTTACAGTAAATGTATTCTTAGTACGCCGAAAGCTCCCCCGAAATAAAATCACACATTATTCAAAGATGCACCCTTCCTAGACTTTCCCAATGGGCAGGCTTTTGCAATTGCTGCTCCTAAAGCCTGGCGTAAAATATAAAATGTCTTGTCATTTATTCAAAATTCCCTGCCTTCTGGTAGATTGAAATCAACAAGAAAAAACATGTAGCTCTCTATTGGGAAAGCCATCTCATGATTAACTACGTATATGCACACTGTACATTTTTATGCCGCAATGCTACTTTTTTGTGTGTAACATACAATTGATTTCTTTATATTACACATATGTAGCTTTGTAATTTTAATTGCAAATGGCATTTTTATCAGTTTTTGATTTTTTGCAAAGATTTGTCTAATACATTCAGTGAGGATGGACCTTCCATGCGGCAAAGATTCTCTGAAGTGATCTCTCGTGAGAAAATATATTTACATGTGAGCACAATGCAAATTGTATTCTAACAGGCCTGCACTAGTCATGGTTTTCAAATGTACCATGATGGGCAGTGAACCAAGATCATTTCTATCAAAGAACCGTAATATCCAGTGACAGACTCCCTTTAAAGGGATAGTATAGTTTTGGCTGAGATGGGGCTCCAGGTTTCAAACTTTGTATGTGTAATAATGAGAAACCTCTCATGAAATATGAAAGAGCATACAATTCTTTGAGGAATTCAAAGTTTGTTTAATGAAAAGTGGTTTTGAAATGGCTGAAGATGTCAAACAACAAAGAGGTTGTAATAAAAGGTGGAACCCACCACCTATTAGGACCTCTTTTCTTTACTCTGTTTTTGGGTATCTCAGCCATTTTCATAACTGACTTTAATCAAATAAATCTTGAATTTGTCTAAGAATTGTATGCTCTTTAATATTTTATAAGTGGTCCCGTTTCTAATTATTTTGCAAAAAGTTAAAACCTGAGTCCCCCCATCTCAACCAAAACTATGATGTACAAGTTGTATATCATCCCTTAAAACCTCCCTGAGGTAGCATTTCATACGCTTGAAGGCTGGTCAACAACCTACCTATCCATATCATGTGACCATTCACCATGATTCTTTCTGTGATTTCCTGTGTTTCCTTTTGGATTCTTCTGCTATTCTGCTGTTTTTTCCTGTTTCATGCACACTTTTCCCCTGTTTTTGGACCAAATATCAGAATTCATATAGCTTTCCTCGGATGACTTGCAGCGTGCTGTGATGTGTAATAATGGTGAGCTTTTATCTGCTCCTTAGACATTCAGCATGAAGGGGGTTTTCCATGGGTAAACCACACTTTTTCCTTGTCATTGTCATTTTAGCTTTTGTGGTTGCAAATATCTGCCAGGAACTTGAAGGTGATGTGAGGGTATAAAGATAAGGAATTTGAATAGAATTGTCAAAAGTCGACTTATGCCTGAAGATTTTTGTGATGAGACATCGTAGGGTTAAAGACCAGGTACACATGTGGGGATTTGTGGAGTTAGAAAACTGGCCTGGTTTGGATATATATATTAGAGAATACTCGTAACGAATCGCTGGAAACTTATCACTCATCTCTATACATGTAAGTACACACAGCTGTTCAAAGATCTCAACTGGAGTTGACCATTACCAATGAGTGAATGCTTCGATGCACCTATTCACGGACGGGTGCAGTTTGTGGTGTTCGAATGTACCCTGGTGGGCAGCGAATGAATTGGGCCGCCCATGAAAGCCCATGCTACTGCATCTTTTACAAATGTTCAGTGAGAGTGCGATGACATTTCTTAGATAGCTTGGTATGCTTTTTTCTTTAAAAAATGTTTGATACTGTAATTCTTCCTCACTGCCACTGCAGTTCTCGATCACATATTAAACCATTTGCAAAATTGTCGTATACCCTATTTCGCAAAATATGTGCAAGAAGTTTATGACGTATAAGGTTGTGTGTTAACATAGTTGTATGATGCTCAGCTGCTTATTGTATATTGCTCACATGGTTTTATTACGTGTACATTTTTAATGCGTGATTGATGTACATCGGTTTCAGTAGTAGTGCTACTCAAGTCAGGAGAAAAGTCACATATGATGTGGAGCATGAGTGGCTAAGACCATGGAGCTACAAGAGCTACACTGTACATTGCAAAAGCCCTGTGGATATACACTGTGGTTATATACTTTATTAACAACTAATGCAGGAGTTTGCATTTAGATAGAGAAGTGTATTAAGTTCATAAATTTATGTATATTTTGCTCACTGGAGTAAACATGGATGAGCATTTTACTTGTATTTCTGGCAATACAAAAATTTGTACATAGTATGTCTATCTTTCCTATGAAGAAAATATATGCAACTGTAGTGTGAATCATCCGTGAAGACAACATACGTAATACACATAAACCCTTATTTAGCACATTGCCTGTGGTTGTCCATACTTGTGTGTTTGTGATTTGTTTGTGAAATGTCTTATGTGGCGTGTGAAAATGTGTTTGACTTTTTTTTCCCTTTCTTTTATATGTCCTATACTATTACCCTATTTTTTTTTTTTCATCCATTCATGAAGACATGATCAGTTTGTCTAAATCCACGGCCTGGTTGTATCAATGATTTTCAAGTTATGACCATTCTCCAGCTTAGTGCTCCATTTTTTTGCTTCTTGTTTGTTCGTCAGAAAGGGGTGTGTCTGGCAACAGCGGGCAACCGAGCTCCAGGAGTCATATCGCAGCAGAATCATCACAGTACGTCCGGTGGCAAGAGCAGTGCAGCTAATTGCAAACCACCAAATTCATGTCACTCATTAGTGATTGATTAGCTTCGATTCTAAAGCTCTTGCTTGTCATAGAGTCTATGCGAAACTACTTGGGGACCCGATTTGTATTCTCTTTTTGTAATGAGCAGTTTTGATATTGGGCAGGAGAAGGGACCGTACAGCTAACAGCATCTCGATGAAAACCAAGCGGCACAATCAATTTGTGGATTACTCATATCTACACTTCCCTTTCGTTCAGTTCAAGTACCTTGGGAAGTACGTACCAGGCACGAGTAGTTTTGAATGCAACAACCTTCCGTACAATATAATGTGCTTTATTTTTCCCTCTACTTTGTGGGGCTTCAGACTTTTGAAAGAAATTTTCTGTAAAGTGGTTGGTAGAAAAACGTTTTGTGTTAATCAGCACACCCTCATAGATCTGAATTTTAAAGGGAGAGCAAACTTGATGTGTGTTTCTGCCAAATACATTTCTTACATTTGTTTGGGCAGGTCGTGACTGGACAGTAAAAATGCAGCAGAAATTTATTCGATTCTGATTGCATGTGATGTCTATACTGTTTGACCTCTGGAACATGATGGGAAGGTAGGACAGTGATGTGGCTCAGTCCCTAGTCCATCTGCCACCCAATCCAAATGGCCTGGGTTCGACTCCTGAGTCTAGCCGAACTATGTTGTGTGTAATCATACCAGCCCCCTCTTGAAAGAGGCAAGATACTGTCCCCTCGGTGCATTTGTCCTTGACCTGTTTTTGAATTGTGCATGCATTTCAACAAATGGTAGAAGGTGACTCTGTGGAGGGCATTGCCATTGCTTCCAGTTAGGCTGTTACTTTTAAATTAGATCGTCAAAAAATAAAAGAAGGATGAAATAGTGAGGCTGATACGCTGTTTCTGTGTTTTTGTTTTCTTTCTGGTTTAGATATTTGTGTTTAACCTGTCAATTCAAGCAATGTAAACTGTATCATTAGGTCTCACAGCAGCGTCAAGGCTTCACAAATGTAGCAGCATGCAACGGCTGTTCTCAGCAGGCTGTAGTGACCAATTTACATTGTCACATACGTAGATGGAAAGAGATTAGCTGTCATTAGTGTCAAGTGATCATTTCTTACATGAAGAAATAATTCATTCTGATGTTGCAAAGCACTAAATAATTTTGTTGTTGTTGTATGTATGTATGTACACCTGTACGTATGTATGTACGTACAATATTTGTATGTATGTGCTGCCTTGTGCCAAGCTCATTTGTGTTCTTCCCACAACCTTCCAAAACAAACAAACAAACAAACAAACACTTGATTGTGCAATGTGGCATTATATACTCCATGTCCAGCGGCATCGTAAGACACACAAGAATAGATTTGTGCACAGTCATGATGGTGAGCCTATACTTGATTCTATCTTTGCTAACCCTGTACAGAATTATTGCATTCTTTATTTGTGCTGGTGGTCAGGAGCCATGTTTCGGCTGGTTGCCACGGGCGATAATCTGACATTTTGCCAGGTTTTCTTCGTGCACCAGATATCTATTTCCCTTCTACTGAGCATTTGTTGTTGTAGATCAGCCGATCAGTGGCATAAGGCTGTACAGACAGATGAAATAGCAGAGACGACACCATACGAATAACCGAGAGGGGCACAATCTGTGATGATGCGCTCCTGGAAAAAATGGTTCTGCAGTACCCACTGCTCTCCAGCCTGAAGATTGAAGAGTTGGAGACTTATCTGCCCATAGGAGGGATACTCTCAGTGGAGGTACTGTATGCTGGTGAGATCAGGGCGAGATACAAGTGGGCAGAGTTGGAAAGGGGAGAGAAAGTGGAGAGTGGCGTGTCACGAAACGTCAACTCGCTGGTGTGTCCTATACTTTCTCAAAGTTGGATCCTTCTCCAAACTGGGGGCTGAGAATGCAGTTCTACTACCCCCCGTCCACCACACTCAACAGCCAAGTATGCTGGCATCCCGCTGGACGACAAATGCAGTATGTATTGGTCACTGACCCTATTCATCTCTCTTCTTCTACCTCTTCCCTCCCCCTCCTCTTCATTCTCTTTCTCTTTCTGGGTGTCTGCTTCTTTTTCTTTCCATCCATCAGTCTTCTTTGTCACTCTCATGTTTAACCAGTTGAGGATGAGCTGATTTTGCTACAACATACATTTCCCATAGACACGTGCCCAAGTATACTTGGGACTAGTCCTCAACGGGTTAATGGATAATGATGTCATGTTCTGCCTTGATGGTCAATTTACAGTGCAGAAGATGGAGCTTGTTTCAATCCATCCGTGGGTCATTTAGTCTTCCTCTTTGTTAGAATGGTTTCATCAACTCGGCCAGATGTGAAGTCCATGACTATTTAATGCATTTTGTTTTGTCTTGCTTTTTTTTTTTTTTATTTCTCTTCAGGTACATGAAATTTTTGTGTATTCTCTGTCGTGTGTCAGGTCTTTGTTTAATCCAAAGTACAGTGTTATGGTCCGTTCTTTGTATTTATGTGTAGGTGTTGTTTTTTTATTGCTTCATATGGTAATTTCTCAGTGATTTTGTGTGTGTGTGTGTGTATTTTTTTTTTTTTTCTGTAAAGTGCAGAATTAAATGCTGGCATCTCTCAAACTCTGGATGATGAGAAAGCTAGACTTACATTAGTGCCATTTGGTGTCAAACAAACACACTCCTTAAGCAAGCCACCCGTATATCATATGTTTTTTTAAAACATGAATGATGATAATAAAATTGCGGTGAAAATGTTATCGGTATATTGGTAGCTTTTCGTAGAATTCCAGCAGTGGATTTTTTTTTTTTTTTATTATTTTTTTCCGATTTACTGGCAGGATTGGTTTCATGTTTCGAACACATAGCTTTCTCCAATGCAAATAACATTCACGACAGATGCTGGCATAGACTCTATAATCAGCCTCCCTGTCCCCAAGCATATGAAGATGCCCCAGCGGCTGACTTTATTCAGTGTGCTGGTGGTTTCCAGTCGTGTTTGTGTAGTCCCAGTGGATGATGCTGAACTGAAATTATCAGAAAATTTGGAGGTACAGATTTGGAGAGAATGCAATATCAAGGGTCTTGGTGAGTGCTGTACAGTTTGGATAGTATCATGCATGCAAATTATCTGTATGAATTGGTCTGATATGAAAAGTTCGTATTCATTTCTGGTAATGACTAGCAATATGAGGCCCATTACTTTTGACATAGTCTTAGTACATGTACATTGATAATGGGTTTTACGAGTTTTACTGATGGACAGAGTACATACTTTGACAAAGCATGATTCAGAATCCGCCTGAAGGTGTTTGTAAAGAGTACTCTACATAATAAAAGTTAGATCATAAAAAAGCGCTAGTTTTGATGTTCACTTCCAGTGTTGAACGAGATTCATGCGGGATGTGTGGAGCAGATGCGAGCAACTTTTCCGTATGGCGTGCCACAGACCGCCACTGGTGGTCAGCGATGCATGCGAACAGGTTGGACAACGCCAAGATGTAGGATATTTAAAGCGCACCATTCCATTGGTCAACCGTAACCCATTAATATGACTCTTCAGTAGGGTTCATGTATCATGAATAATCATGTGTGAAGCAGATCTCAAATGGTTCTTGCGTTGTTGCACTTGCCTGGGCTTGCTTCGCTTGCTCGTTGTAGCCATCATACAGCGAGAGGGCCTTGACAAAAGGCTAATGCAACGCAGACAGGGACCTGCAGAAGTACATTGCATATGGTGAAATAGTTGTACAGCATGAAAAGGGAAGGGAAAACACAGGCACTGTGGAAAGGACTTTAACAGGGCATTCAGACGCAAAAAAATGTATACTAGAACGGTATAGCTATACCAAAACGGTATAGCTATACGATGAATTTATACGTCTGAACGCTGACTAACGAAACGACGTATAACGAAACGACGTATAGCGAAACGACGGTCAGAGCATCGTTTCGAACTAGAACTCGATAACGAATCAGCATTCCATGTCCGTCTGAACGTATGGCGACCATAGAACGGTATAACTGGGCGGGGCTTAATGGGAGCGCGCACGAAAGGTGACCCCACAGCTGTCACTCATGACTATAACAGCATGCGTAGTGGGAAACTGCACATCTATACGACGTTTCCCAGACCGGTCGAAATTAATGTCTGAACGGTCTGTCGGCTATACGATGATTCTTTATACGTCGTTTCGTTATCAAGTTTTGGTATAAAATGGCATGCGTCTGAAAAGGGGGTAAGAGAGACCAAGCTAAACAAAAGTGGTAATATAAACTGTACTTAGGTAATAGTAGTAACAAAATATGGGGCCAAGAAGAGTATGCATATGATTACTGGTACACATGTAGGTCGATAGGCTAATTTGAGTCTGTTGCATCATAAGATTATAAAAGAGAAAAACTTGAATCTTGATGCTATACAGGCAAGAGAAGAAAAATACCCTGAATTTGTTGCTCAATATATTCGGTTTGAATTGATGGAATGATTGCTAGCAATCTACTTTACATACATGACCTTTACAGTCAGGTCATAAAAAAGCGCTAGGTTCGATTTTCACTTCCAGTGTTGAACGAGATTCGCGCGGGATGTTTTCTTTATTTTTTATTTTTGTTTAAATTTATTTTAAGGAACTAACTTTGCTGCATCTGGCTAGTTTGGTTTTGCGCCGCATTTTTGCCAAACCAGAAGCTACTTTATATCTGTGTACTCCTAAGTGCTGCAGTGTCAATCACTAGAACCTTTACAATATAAACAACCTGTAGTCAGAGTTGTAGTCTGTTTGACATTTTATCAGTGTATTCTCTGTAATCAGAGTAAACATATTCCAGGTTAGTTTCATTGTCCTTATCTGTACGAACTGATACCTGTAAGGTACAATGTGCAAAATATTTAACAATTTTAGGTGTACTCTGGTTGCCATTTCTCCCTGTGTTCACATTGTACCCTGCATTGTGGGGACGGTCACCAGAGATCTTGTCCTCTTTTACGACTGACTGTCCCCGACTGTCCCCAGTCGGGACTTGTGGCAAGCCCTGCCACTCAGACTTTACTCATGCGTACATTCGATGAATACAGCTGGGCGCTAGCAGTTATGGCCCAAGGCCGCTCTCAACTCCAAATTTTGTCCCCGGACCCCACTTGCCTTGCGGGGACGGGGACAAGTCCCCGTGAGTGTCCACACTATGGTTTGGGAGGGAAATGACCTGCTGCATGGGACTTTCCCCATGACACGGGGACCACTGTGAACACAGAGAATGTGTTGCTCTGAGTATAAAAACTTCATTGTATTTCTTTCTTTTTTTCTTTCTTTTATGTTGATGAATTGTATACACACATGTTCTCTACTAAAGTCTGACTCAAAAAGCGGCAGTAATTTTGCCTCCACTTTATGGATTACCACCATGAGAAAATGGCAATAATTACAAGCTTTATGGGAAATTGCAAACACTAAAATTTGACCGTGAGATGCATAATGCTGTATTGTGATATGGCCAAGGGTTGCCTTTGATATATTGACTCTGCCCTGTTTGTTTGCATAAATTTCAAGGGCTGGTTGATAACGACAGTCACTTCTCTTTGCACTTCCAAAGTTCCAAAAGTTGAGGTATGCAGTGACTTTAATAGGAGTTGTCAATGTCATGCTCAGGTGATAAATTCACTTCATTCATTTACATCGACGAAAACTTCCTATAGTTGGAAAACATTATGCTGGCCAAAATGATCCATACTTCTATGTGCAATGGTATTGTCTTTCCCATTCTTTTCCCCTCCTTTCTTATAGCTCGTAGAAACACTAGCACTGCATTGATGTGATTGACATAGTTGATCTGAGAGATATTCATGAGGATAGCTTTTAAAACCTGCCATGAACACACCCATTCACCTAGCCACCAGAAGTTTGCGATTATTCAGGGTGCGATAATGTGTGTGAATGTAATGATAATGACTATGGTGAGATATGAATTGCAATCAGCACTCATTAAAAGTGAGACATTTCTGAATACATTATACTTGTAGTCTAGCTTTTTTCTGAATAGTCGCAAGTATTTGTGGTGTGAAATTCACATGAAAACTCTGCAAAATCATACCTTTTTTTTTAATACAGCGCAAGACATGTGGGATATTCAGGTCAAAGTCAGGTCAAACTCTGAGACTCGCCAATGCGCAGTTTAGCTGCGCTTGAAACGACGTGATTTGAGTCACAATTTTTATTTGTGAACCAGTGCATTTGGATCACAGTTTAATTTTTTGCCTTTGTACTTGTGAACTTGAGCCCCCCCCCCCAAAAAAAAAACCCTCAATTTCAATTGAAATTTGACTCAAACTTTTTTAATGCGGGAGAATGGGCCTAACAATTGCTTACAGATGTATCACTCCAATGGTCAAACTGCTACATTTGCACATTAGACACCAACCCCCCCCCCCCCCCACCATACACACTAACTGGTACATGCACTTATAACACATACCAATTATATTGTATGTGTTATACACATGGAAGGTGATTCCTTGTGGGAATTGGGTTTAAAGTCAGACAGAGAACAGTCAGTGAAGTCAAACCAGCCAATCTGAAATGACACCAGGCTAAGGCCAAAAAAAAAAAAATTGTTGCATTGGCGTAACATGAGATTTTCAAATAGGGTCGGTCGGGCGGATATTTTTTTTTTTTTTTTTTTTTTTTTTGCTACCTGCATTTTACGTGTAAAACTCGTGCTCAGCTCAGTAAACAGTTACAACTGCTGCACCGAATGTGCTGTGTTCATCTATTCTACAAATCATTTATGAGGCCGATATTACTGGAATTATACCCCTTCACAGAATTTAAAGATGTTGAAATCCCTATCCTGAATGTTTTCACTTCATATTTTACTATTTTGACTTAGATAAGATAGATGCAAATTGACCCATATGTATGATCTTTTCATCGCACACGGCGATCTCTATTACAGTCCCACATATACAGATTCGTGTAAGTTCTCCACACAAGAAACCTATGGCAAAACTGTGCACAATACTAGTACATCGCAGTCTGAATGCTACGTATACACTGAATAAATCTTGTTAGAGTACGTGTCCGTGTTGGAAACAGATGACGTACTGATCAAGGAAGGCTTATGCGAGGCGCTAGATCTCTCCCTCGTACATCCGATATCCCCAGAGCCGTTTCCACTTCCGGGTTTGTGCGATCGCGATCGCAATCAACAAGATATTTGATATCGATAGCAAAAAAAAATAATAAAAAAACATGGGGTCGGCGGAATTTTTAGGGTCGGGCGGGTTACGCCAATGCAACAATTTTTTTTTTTTTGGCCTAAGTACCAATGCAAAGATTCTACACTCAGTAATTTGCTGGTCACTGTTTACATATTGTGTAAATAAGAATAGCCATTGTTCAAATAAAGGATTCTTTTGTCAGTCAGTTGCAATGAGCAAATAGTCTTTAGTCAGTCAGTTGCAGTGAGCATAGTTGCAATGAGCATTTTCTTTTTTTTTTCCAGTGTGAACATCTCGAGACATGCTTTGTTTTTATATGCCTGCCTTCTCAGAAAATGATATGAACATGATGGCAGTGAGATTTTGTTCTGTGTGTGTTTCTTTTCTAAGATGTGCTAGAAGTACTGTAAATGTGGATGCTATTGCACAAGCAATGTATCATACACTCTAAATGAGATGAATTTTGTGTGTTTCTAATTCTGTAAAATGTTAAGACATTACATAATGGTACATTGTATAACAAGCAAAAATATCACCAGCTTTTATTTTCATGCTAGTTTCTGGTGGTGTGAAATATATGCGAAAGTTTCCACACTGCAAAAATTTCTACTTTTAAATACATCTTTGCTTCTGTGTTGCCAATTGAAAGCAGGTGGATTACCATCGTAAGCAGTCTTTGTCGACCCCATTTTGATGACTTTATATTGAAATAGTTTGGCCTATGGTGGGCTTGAAATATTTTCCGTATGCTTGCATGAAATGACTAGCACAAGTGCAAACATTAAACACAAATACGCGCAACTGTTGCGACAAGTTCCCAATACGTTCCATGTTAAAAGTCTGCAATCTTGATAACAGCAGCAATCCCAGATTTGTGCTGTTGGTAGCTTCATAGTTTGAACATTCAGCACACACATTTTTTTTTTTCACTCTCTGTGGGGAATAACTTTCCTCGTTCTGCGTTGCAATTTACCCTTCATTTTCTAAAACCACTGCTACATAAACTTTTGTGTAGCAGTTTTCTTCCATAGAAACTATTTGAAATTTTGCTCATCAGCTGAGACTGCGAATCAAATTCAAGTTGGAAAGTTATTCCCAGCTCTGTCTCTTTTTGTAAAATGTCTTTGCTTGCCTCTTTGTGACAATATAGTGGTCAAGTATCACGTTCATATAATGTACCTTGGGAATTGACACAGACCCTATATCAAGCAGTCCCTGCTTTTAGAATACAAAATTGCTCACATTTACACAATACTCCTCCTTCAGGAGTGAACTTTGCTGCAGGAGAAGATCCACATTTTTACTTTGCATGTTTCCCCCCCCCCCCAACAAAGTGTTTCCCTTCGCATGGCATCAAAAAATTGGGACTGTTCCTACTTGGAGAGGAATTACTTCTTCTGAGTGGTACCATTGCATTGATGCTGTAATTATTGATGGACAGCAGGTCAGGAGGGTGGAGGTAAATTGAAGCTCATAACACTCTATTGCGTACACAGGACATGCATGTTTTGTTGACATTTGCTTTTACAGCATGTCTGGTACAGGGGTATACAATCTAAAAAGTGCTGTTTGCATTGTAAGTGGTGTACCAGCAAGTTGATCTGTATGGTCATATCAAATATGCGGGCAGATGCCTTGCGAAGAGAGCCTAATGTAGATTATGCTTTGACACCACATAATTACCGTCGTAACAATTACTTATTTCAGAGAAGCTAAATAGATATTGCAGTGTTCGATGCTTGAAATACACTGATACCCTCATTCTTTATCTTACTGTATTTAGTGCTAAACATGAAGCAAAAGGACAAACAGAAACAAAAACAAAAAAAAAAAACTGTTGTGGTTTTGCCCCCACCCCCCCCCCCCCCCCCACTCAAACTGTCAAGGTTGACCTTTGTAAAGTTCGTATGGAAAAAGACCTTATCTCAAACATGCACTCATAGATTGTATGTTCAGTGCAGTACGTGTGCAATGTGCAGGTATCGTCTATGTCTAGTGATAGCAGATGTACTTGACACCCATCGATAAGGAGAGGGTACGATGGGGGGTTGTATACTGCAAGTGTACTTGCTAGATACATTGTACATGTTGAAAGGTTCCAAACTCAGAAAAATTGCTTGGTACAATGCTGTATATCAAAACAGGTTTCACATCAATCTGGTTTAAAAAAGAGTGTAAAAGCAAACTTGTAGCATACATGGTGTATTTCTCCCAAACATGTTTCTCAAATTATGTATGGTCACTCACAGTCGGGAGGTGTCTTCCGATCAGGTTTGCTCGATTCTAGATACGCAGACATGTCTGAAGTTTAAAATGGTTTCATATCTAAATTTAGGAGTTGCAGAGCTCACCTTAGCCTTGGATTTCACATCCATACTTGTAGTTGTACAAAACTGTGTAAAGAGTCTGTAAGGGTATTGAAAGTTGTGTATGTTGTAGTAGAGTGCCAGGCAGTGGAGTAAGGTGTACAAAACCGTGATATAGAATGTACTTAAAGCTTGATAGAAGTTGGTAAAGAAGCTCACTGAATGAACACAACAAACCTCTGAATATGTTTTTTTACTCTCTTTTTTTTCATTGAGGCTTTTCATTTGTTGCCACAAAATGCAATTTTTTTTTTGAATGAACAGAATTCCTTGTGACAAATAAAATAGATGTGACAAGGGTGTAATGAAGTAACATGCCCAACATCCAGAAATCAGAAGAGAGTGAGCTTGTTATTTGAAAGTAGGAAAAAAAAATGATCATCTGTATGTGTTTGTATTTGTAAGTGTTAGACCCCGTTTACAGTACAGGCTCGGCCGCGGCTGAGCCACGGCCGAGCCCAGCCCCGTTTCAGTGTAAACACGCAAAAGGCCAAATGCGAGGCCAGAATTGGCCTGGCATTTGGCCTTGCTCTGGAGGTGGTCTCGGCCTCTTCTTGGTGTAAACGCAAACTGGGCCAAATGCGCGGCCAATTTTAGTCTGGCTTCCAGACCCTCTGCCCGTACTATTTCGCTATTCACGATATTAACCCCCTCAACGTGGAAAACTAGTATAGTTCAGGGTGGTTTTGTCCTGCAAAGGATTTTTCCTTCGGCAAAGGCCTTTGCCCGAACGGCAACTTTGTCGCCACGGAATCCAGTTGGCAAAGGGTCTGAAAACCAGGCTATACCAAATTGCGTTTGTTTACAAGCAGAGCGCCACTACGACAAAATATTGAAAGGTTTGAATTAAAAGCGCAGCCGAGCCCAGCAGTGTAAACGGACAAAATTGCGAGGCTCGGCCGCGCATTTGAGGCCGGGCTCGGCCGCGGCCGAGCCGCGGCCGAGCCCGGCCCCGCACTGTAAACAGGGTCTTAGAGATATATTTAAAAAAAAACAAAAACAAATAAAAGCAAACAAATCTTGTCCCATGTCACATGACATCAGAGTCAGATCTCCAAGATGGCTGTTGAAAAACGTTGAAGAGTTACCGGAGATTCTGATTTATGCTCTGAAAGTCAAAGACTGTATACGCTATATATTTAGTGAGTCTAAATTTTCGCCAGTTGAGACTTCCTGATGATTTCGCGAGTGGTTGAATTTGGGATCGTGGAGTACTGTGCTGAACAGAAAAATACCTACGTGTGCGTCACATTCATATCAAGATCAGAGTTATTATTTTCGTGTGTCTTTAAAGGACATGTTCACCTTCATTAACATAAGGATTGAGAGAATGTAGCAATATAAGTAGAACACATCATTGAAAGTTTGAGGAAAATCGGACAATCCGTTCAAAAGTTATGCATTTTTGAAGTTTTTGTGCAGTCACCGCTGGATGAGAAGACTAGTGCAGTGTATGATGTCACATGCGTACAACAACATAAGGAAAATATAAAGAGAATTTCACAAAATTTCATCTTTTGAAAAAAGTACACATTCCCTCGACTCGTTACTGACATATGTTATGGGTAATATTATTCCCATTGCCTTTAGAAAGAGGCAAGTTAAATGCTCTTTTATTATGCGAAAAAAGTGAAAATATGTTGAATTTTCTTTACATTTTCTTTATGCTGTTGTACTCATATGACATCACAAGCCTTAGTAGTCTCCTCATTCAGCGGTTCCAACACAAAAATTAAAAAAATGCATAACTTTTGCATCAATTGTCCAATTTTCCTCAAATTTTCACTGATGTGTTCTACTAATATTGCTGCATTCTCTCAATCCTTATGTTTATGAAGGTGAACTTGTCCTTTAATTTCACGAGTAGCACCTAACTTGCGAAATATGGGAAGATAAAAACCTCTCGAAATATTCAATGTATACAGTATTCTTCCTGGGAGGTTGTGGCTTCTGTCGTTCCATCTTTATTTCTTTTTGTGTTTTTTTTTCCTGCATACATATCATGTGTATATATGTATATTTCATTGTTGTCATTGCAAAACAACAACAAATAACAAGCCCTGTGTCTTTTTTTATTTCAACCCGAACAGCTCCCTCCGCATGGGGACGGAGTTCTCCCCTGGAGCGATGTCGATGAGGACGACGCTGCGGCAGGAGCTGATGCGTCAGCAGGTGCACCAAGAGAAGGAGAAGGAGGACCAGCTACTCACATCCACTACCCCGACGACGGTTGCTGCGGCAGCGACGGGGGCAGGGGCAGGGGCGGGGGTGTCCAGCTCCAGCTCCGACACCGGCTCCTTCATGCACCTCTTGCAGGGGGGCAACAACCCCCTCCTCTCTGCCAGCGCTCCGGGGGCAGTGGAGATCCCCCAGCCCAACAAACTCAGTCCAGTACCCGAGCTGTCCTCGCTACCAAGAGAAGTGCTAAAGGTATAATAGAGAACACCCTTGTCCAGTGTCAAGGTCTGAAAGTCTTGACTTGAAAAGTATTCCGTTAGCCTTGGAGAATAAAGGCAACAGCTACAGCCTCCAAAATGGAAACAATTATATAATGGTCATTGTTGATATAGTCATTAGCAATAGTACCATTATCATTTGTTATCACTTCTCTCTTTTTTTTTTTCTTCACCACCACAATTTGCTTTAGGTAGAGAATTTTTTTTAATTTCATTTTGGGGCAGTGACAAGTAATGCTGGAGTTTTTGTATTTGAGAAGCAAAATTTCCGTAAGGCAATTACTTTCAATCTTAATGTCAAGTCCAGGCCAGTCCTATGAGTCGCACTCAAAAAGTTTGAATTTTAAACATTTTCTTTGTGTGCTTGTGTATATACTACATAGTAATGCAACTCCAGGATACTAATCCAAAGTTTGTGAGAACATACATAGAGTTGTTGTTTCTTTCTCTCAGTTCTAAATTTGTATGCGTTTGTTACGTGTCATGACTAGGTGCTTGTCAGGGTGGTTGTCGAGCAAAGTTATGTGAAAGTCTTGTGATATGAACTGTACACCCATCATCTCTCCACCTTCATATTTTTACAGACGTCTGAGATAGGGGAGCCGTGTGTCTCTGGACAAAGGATCACCACAAAGCCATCTCATTTCATCTATATGTCTGAAGTATTTTCATCTCTGCAATTACTCTCTTTCTTTGAATGTGTGTAAATCATGTATTTCTGTTTCAAAAAATTGTTCTATTTCACAGGTTTTTTCAATTCCGCAGATCAATTTTTCCCCCATCCTGTTGTCTAGGGGAATTGTCTGTGTCATATCATATCCCTAGGAAGTGATGATTAAATATATATCTCTTGAGGAAACAGGTTAAAAATCTGATGCATAGAGATCAAACTTCCAACCTAGCTTGGCAAAGGTTTCGTCCGCCAATTTTCTTCTCTCCAAGGAAATCCCCTTGGCAGTAATCTCTACATCCAGATAAAATCTCAAGTAGCCTTATCTTACTGTTATTATGAGGTAAATGTTGGGACTATCTTTCTCTCTTTCATTCTTGTGGAAAGACCATTTAACTTTTGTGGCTTCTTGTTTTTTCCTGGCCCAGAATTCAAAATGGATGAAGAGCGTCTTTGGGTAGGCTTGATATGAGTAATGAGAACCAGGTGTATTGAACATGAACATGCCTCTTTTGTGGGTGTTTTTTCTTCACCCAAGGTGACAATCTACGTTGTATTTGTGTGATTGTAAACACATCCAGAAAGTTTAACGCCTGCCTTTAGAAAGTCACCATTTGTTTTTGGTGTTTCGGGCAAATGATGCAAGAATTATGTTTTCAAAAAGGAGTCTGGGGAACAAAGGAATTGGGACTCTTCTGTTTTTATAACTTACCCAGCATCATATTTAGATTGGTACAAGGAGGATCGTCTTCTTTGTCTGACCTTTTGCAATGACCAGATAGTGATCATTGCAGAGCAAAAGTGATATTGTTGAGCGGAAGTACACGGAAAAAAAATTTACTTGGCTTTATTTTTAATTTCTCTTCTATGGTCCTGTGACCACTATCACATGACTGGGGGCGGGCAACAAGGAAAGAAAAAAAAATGGGGAAAAAAAAGAAAGAAATTTCGTGGAGTAATTTGTTGTATTTTGGGCTGCTGATGTAAGGCCTGTTTTCAGCTCGTTTGAAAGTTTTGTTGATGGGGGTTGACGTTTTTGGTACTTAATTATGTCGATGTATCTATGAAGGCGATTGCTTGTGCTTCTAGATGACCTTTTTGAGGGGAAACGAGGAATAGATGTACAGGGTTAAATACGCTGATAAGTGCTTGCCAGACAGTGCTACTGTATTTGAGTAGTTTTTAAGTACAGGAGAGGCTTTTTAACACACACTACACACAAAGGACCTACAATGTTGTATACATGTTGACTTGTGTTGATACATGATACCCTTTTTCATTATCACTTACAAAATTGTATGTGGCCAAATGAATTGTCTAAACATGTGCCATAAACATTGTGTCATAATTTTTCTACCAAATTTCTTCAGATTATTTGAATGTCCCCACAAAATACAGTCAAACAAAGATTCTGTTGGAGATATATGTCAACCACTGCTAAAGTACTAATATGATTAACCCATTGAGGACGGGCTGATTTTGCTGCAGCACGGGCTGATTTTGCTGCAGCACGTATTTCCCATAAACACTTGCCCGAGTATAATCGGGACTCGTCCTCAACAAAACTGAAGACATTGGAATGCACCTTCCGCTAAGTTGTGCATGATGTGTTTCAGTGTTACTGATTTGATTAACAAAAGCCATTGCATAAAAACATGCAAGTTATGCTCAATCTTGGAGAAGAAGCATTCTATTGTCTTAACCTGTTCAGGATGGGCTGATCTGGCTAAAACACGCATTTCCCATCTATAGATACCTGCCTGAGGGACTCGTCCTCAATTTGTTAAAGGTTGTAAATCAGTCAGCTTGGAGTTGGTGCAGTTCCCCAAGACTGAGCATAACTTGCATGTTTTTATGCAATTGGTTTTGTTAATCAAATCAGTAACACTAAAACACATCATTCTCAACTTAGCGGAAGGTGCATTCCAATGTCTTTTGTTAACCCGTTGAGGACGAGTCCCAAGTAAAATGGCTGCTTTGGAATTTGAATCATGTCGCCATCTTATAAAACAAATAATGCACATTACTTCATCAGAATAATCCATCATCCACAATTTTTGAACAGTTGGAAACACTCTCGGCTCCACCTTGTGTTTTTCCAACAGTTCCAAAGTTACTGTTGGGTGTATGATTTGTACCAGTGCCATGTGTATTGTGCATTAATCGTACAATGGCCCCCCCTGGGTAGTACCGATTTGGAAGAGCTTGGTGTGGCCCTGACCATTCAGTGGTTGGTACCCGGGGTGCTCCACACCTGGGGTACCAAGGGTGCTCACAGTGTAAAGATGCTTTATATTTGTTCTGGTATCCTCTTAGCCTGGTCATTCAGAAGAAACTTGAGGCTGTCCTTCAGTTGCTATGTTATTATGAATATTCACTTCCTTCTTCGGTGGCTGCATAGACTGAATCCAAAAGTGACCAATAAAGAGGTGGGGGTGGGGGAGGCAATAGGGTAGAAAAAGAAGAAGATCATGAAGATAGTAAAGAAATCACCCACTTGTATTTTAAATCTTGATGGTTAATTGAAGAGATTACAGAGTCTAATGATGCCATGGCGTAACCACAGAGCATTGGGTTAGAAGAAAAAGATTGTGAAGAAAGTTTAGAAATCATGCACATTTAATCTTGATGGTTAATTGATAAAATGACAGAGATTAATGATGCCAAGGCATAACCACAGAGCTCCGAATGCAACAACTTGGCAGAGCCAATAATTTTTTTAATGTAATTGTATTTGTGTTTTTGTTTTGTTTTGTTTTTTGGGTCTCAGTGGTTACTGTGATCTACAGATAAAAACAATCATGTCTGTTGATGGTTGCTAGTATCGATATGATATGTGCCACTTGTGTAGGTTACATATCAGGGACAATGTCTCGTAAACAAGTCTTCACAATAGAGGCAGTCACTATGGAGATGTGGATAGACTTGTTTGCTGGTTGTGTGCTTCAAAATTGTGTCATATTCCTATTTTATGAATTTTCAAAGGAAAGGGATGAATAGAAACATGTTATGTTTTCTCTTAGAGTGTTTACTTGAAATGTAAGGCTGTTTCCTACGATATGTCACCTGATGGTTACATAAAAATACAGACTTACAGGCACATGCTTACACAAACACAGAGGCAGAGCAATACTAAAAATTGCTACATCAGCTCAAAAAAATGTATACTAGTGCTAGACAAAAAAAGAAACAGAAAAAGGGATAAACCTTCTGTGAATTGCTTTCAAGTTGGCACATTGTTGCTTCTTTAACCCATATCAAGCTGTTGCTTTAAAAACAAAATAAAAACTGCTATGTGACAATAGCTAGATTGAATAACTAAAAACTAGACCAGAACTGATAGACTGCCCCTATGATGAAGTGTAAGTTTCTTGCCATTGGTATTCCATTTGGGGTGTGCACATAATGGCCCTTTTAGGCACATGAAAAGAAATTCACACACTCGTAAACCCTATGCTCCTCCATTTCAGCGAACTCCGGTTAGAACGCACATACACTTGATTGCTTCCATACCGGTATCAAATCTTATGTGGCACTGAGACCACAATACAAGTACATTATGTACAGGATGGTGCCTAACACTTTTTCTCTTTTTTGTGGTCTCTTTCCCAGATTCCGGCTCTTCTTGCGTGCAAGGGCAATTAAAAGAAAAAAAAAAAATAAACACCAAAACACATCAATAACGAAAACCCCCCAATGAAAAGTTCGATGTTATTATGAAAGTTCATGTTACAGGAAATGACTTTCACTTGTGGCAGTTTCTGTGCTGTGTGGTTGCCAGATACGAACAGCGCCCCCTGCTGTCAGAGGAAGGGGTGACAATTGTCCATGCGGATGGCGGTGGGATGTGGTTGGCTGCACAGCTCATGAGCATGCTTTTCTGGAGGTAGTGTTGCGGTCTTGAGGGGGTGTAGACGTGCTTTGCAAATATCTGCTGAGGCGATGAAATCCCACCCCCTTAATCCGTAAGCTACTGCGTAGGATTTAAAGCATTGTTTGAATCTCCTCCGAGAGCAATTCTCCAGCGAAAGTTTCTGTATGCTGCCCTCTGTTGGGGAAAACATGCCAAGAAAAACTCAACCATCTTTGTAATTGGGAGTCACTCTCATGGTAAACTCTCATTGTAAGCTCTCTTGGTAAACTCTGAAAAGTTGCATGCAAATCAATGAAAATTGAGAAGAAGCACACTAAGGATTTGGATGTACAGTTTGACCTCGATTATCCGGCCATGTTGGGACCGGCGCTCATCCGGATTAGCGAATTGGCCGGATATGGGAGACACAATGTTAATGTATGTAGCTGCTATCCAAGCTGCCGTCCCAGTGCACTGGCAGCTGGGCAGGTAGCATACCCCGCAACTGTGGTGTAATCTATGCTAGCCTGTGCAAAATTGTAATCCCTTCTTCACAAAAATAAAGTATATCTTTATGTGAAAATCATACACGTTTTACCTCATTGGATATTGAGAAACCTATCATGTACATCTTATGAAATTAGTGAAATAGATCCATGAAAGTCACTGTTTTTTCTCAATTTTTGGATGAAAAAAAAAAAAGTCCTTCACTGCGTGAATGCGTCTGGATAATAGAGATTTCTGGATAAAAGGAGGCCGGATAATCGAGTTTGAACTGTAATAGAGTTTTGTAAAAGAGGAAATATGATAAGGTAATCTCTAGTTGGCAGTAATAAAATGAATTTTACATTCTAGACTATAATCTCCTTTCAGTTTTCATGAGAAAGAAAACAACAATTCGTCTGATTTTCATCTGATTACCACTTTTTTCATAATCAAAAGTCAAAGATTTTTCATGATAGGCCGAGTACTGTATGAATGGCAGGTACATGTGTACCAGTTTTATTGAAAATACCACAACTTTTCCAAGTTGGCTCAAAATGAACAGAATGAAACCAAACTAAACCAGAATGGCAGAAATTATATTGAACTGAGACATAAGATCTCATATCAACTTCTAATTTTCAAGTGCGACTATATAAACCAATGTCACAACATCTTTTACCTGGTGAAATCTGAAGTCGACTTGCACTCTATGTCCTTGACGTGTGTCTCACATTTCCAAAGATCATGGGTGTTCATGCTCTCTTTTCATCATTCCAAGTATTGGTAACATATACCACTTGAATATATGTTGCATTTTGTTTACAAGCTTCCCCCCCCCCTCTCTTTCTGATAATCTTCCATGTAATCTCTCTGGCAAAACGTCAAGAAACCCTAGAAGTTATTTGCAAATGAAGAAGACCTGTCGATTTTTAGAAGCAATCCAACTTCCTCAAGTTTCCTTCTCCTAGTAACATTAATCCGACTTCCCCATATGTCAAGGCCATCCAAGCAGATTTTGTAAATAAAAAACAAGAGAAATAAACGAAAAATAGGGGCTCATTGGACACCCACAACCTTGGTCTCGCCCTCAAACTGCTTAATTAGTGCCCTGTAATGACTGTGACCTTCCTATCATTAGGCCCAGATTTGGGGGAATTTGTCGGAATGAGCAATGGTTTCCTTTGGGGACGGAGTGGGTGGGGGGGGGGGGGGGGGGAGAGAGGAGGTGCAATATATGACTATCGTGGGCTGTTCAATGTTTTGCATGTTTCGTATGGACTTTGTAGACGTGTGATCTGCAACTTTTGAAATAGAAACCCAAGTGGCAAATAGTTTGTCAACAAGTTATTAGGGGCTGATTTCACATCAGCAAGCTCTTCATCTCGGATTTATTGAAGAGCCTTATTTGACACGGGCATATGTGAAAAAAACAAAAACAAACCCTGCACGAAACTTGAATATCTCTTTAATACAGTTATGATGGCTGTTTCACAGTTGTGTTTCATATATCTACCCCTTGCTTCCCTGGTTCACAGACTTATCATAGCAATGCTGACCAAATAAGTTTTCAAGGATGTAAACTTTACACTTATTAGTTCCATGTCTGTCTTTCTCAGTTTGTGAAGAGCAAATGCTGGTTGTGATAAAAGATAACTTCTCCACATGTCTTGAAAGCTCAGCAGATATCTTTGCAAACATCTTGTTTCATAAAGGTTGTTTTTTTTTTCCCCTTTTGCAAACATCACAAAATTTTGCATGGTTGAAGAATAATGTCTTGTAATATTGTGCATGAAATCTTATGGAAATAATCATTATATCTGAGAGTTTTTTTTTAAAACAAAAACGGAAAACCCCAAGTCACTGGAGAACATGTGACCCTTTTGTACTGAGCATAACGGTTGGAAGTTTTTTGGCGTCCATAAATTCACTGGTTATCTATAGTTTTGTTTTCCTTTATCATAAAAAAGTTTCCAGTTTTATTATTCTGAAAAAAAAAATCTGAACTACCTACCTCTACATTATTACAGCTTAAAATGAAAGGAATCTAATTTTCTGGGTTTGCAAAAAGGGCACTTAAACTTTGAGTTGAAAACAAAAAACACACCCGAGTATCACCTCTCTGTGGTGAAGAAATAAATGAAATCAAACTGATGAGGTTTGCTTGAAAAAGAACCGTGATAGTGAAAGTAGTGACAGTGATGAAGTAGAATAGTCTCTGTTGAGGTATTGAGGATGATGACACAACGTTTGCTCCTGCGACAATTGCTTCCGACTTATTTTCTCCAAGGACTTATGGTGAGGGTTAGGGTTGTGATAAAGTTTTAGGTTTAGCTTGATATGAGGAATAGGATTAAGGTTAGGGTTAGGGTTATGTTTGTGGGTAGAATTTATGTTTGGCTTAGCGTGCAGGTATTTCATGGGAGCAATTGATGCAGGAGCAAATGTCATGGAACCACTGAGGATAACCTTTAGTGAAAGTAGAAATAACAAAGGACATTGACACTACGACCGTGAGGCTGCACCATTGATTTTCTCTCCTTCTTGGCTTGAGCCCCAGTTAAGTAACTTTGGAAATTAATTAATTTGATTCACGCAACAAGAGTCTGTTTTGTGTCTGTATGTCCAGTGTGTGGGACATGAATTATAAAGATACACTGTATATAAATATTCACAAGTCAGATCTGGCACATTGCTCTGCGGGAAGGGGAAAAAAAAACCCCACAACAGCTCGGAAAATGCTCCCAAATTTTAAGCAGAATTGGAGTGGTGGAGAGGCAGGAGTAATAAGGTGTAAAAATCATGAACTTCTCACTTCTAATATTACATTGACTTAATGGGCTGTGTGTGGCAATGCTTTGGCATTGTCCCGGGGCATTGTGGGTTGTTTTATGCAGTTCATCTGCCGTCCGCACTGGCTGTCCCTTTTGTTTTTTGTCTTTTTTTTTCTGGAAGGACTTTCTATCTTGTCTTGCATGCATGAGTGTGTTTGAAATTGTTTTGAAATTCAGTGATTGAGATGAATTATGTCATTGCACTTGCAAGTTGGTACTTGCAATTGATTTTTCAGACAGTGTTATTACGTTGAGTGGAGTATTGCGTCCAGCCAGCCTGGTAAAGACTGGTGCGGTGTCCGGCGGTGCATGCAGGATTCTTTGGAAGGGAGGCTTTGGACTCCAGACTGAGCCATTTGATCAATCTTGGGCAAAAGTAGGTAAGGAGATGCTGATTACTAAGATGGCGTCGGACTGGGCTCCAGAATTCATCATCGGACCTCGCCCTGTACCCCCCAACCTCCTTTTGTTCCCCGCCTTGAGCCAGGCCCTGCTCCAGCTTAATCCCGGTGGCCAGAAAGTGTCTTTTGTAGTTTGCCCGCAAACTCAGCTGATGCCCTTCACAAGGTCCGCACCGGGCCGTGATGGAATGAGACGTGGAGAAGCCCCCAAAAGGAAATGACCCTCTAATTCCTCTTTTCCTCCTGGTTTAATTGCAGCTGCACCCACGGTCTTAAGCCTACCCTTCCCACAAAGGCCTGCGCAAACATGTAGCATGCACGTGGGCACCCATTTGGTTAAAGGCGGGGTTAAGAGGGGGATGGGTGGAGAGGAGTCGTTCCCTCTCTGGTGTCTGAGGGGTTAAGGTTGCTCCACGTAATCCCCGCGACAACAGGCCGACCAGCCGGTCATTAGCACTCGCAGGGTTACTGGGCATATAGGGCCTTGTTACCAAGGTCAATGGAAAGCTCATTGTTAATCATGGCAACTTAATAAGCTATAATCCCTTTGCTGTATAGGTGGCATTCTTTGTGCTGGCCGCATTCCATTCACACTGACCCAAAGAGTGAGACTTCCTCCTAATGAACTTGATCGTGAGGAGCTGTTTGTAAATTCTGAATAGAGGGCTCTCAAGGACTTAGTCTCCACAACAACTTTCATTTTCTTTTTGTATTTCCTTTGTTTTTTCTTTATTTGCCTGCTGCAAACAGAATTGTTATGTAGGTTTTCTGAATGATACGATGAGGTGTTGACAGATCACAATTTATAGGGCAAGGACAGGCTATCACATGGAGATGAAAATTATGTTTTGTTTTCCTTTTCTATTTCAGAAACAAAAACTCCCATGTAGGAGTACATTAATAAGTGAATGGCAGATGCTGCATCCCATTGCTGTAGTGATGTTGAATTCGACCTTTAATCTTTTGCAACTTTTTTTTTTAACCGTCTGTGCATTACACTTAGAGCTCTCTCCCTCTTTGTATACTAGAAAATGTTTTGTGAACCTGAATTGAACAGTTCAGTATATGCAACAAAATTGAGATTGCAAACAGTGCCAAAATCATGACTAATGGAAGTGCCCAATTTTCCGCAAAGTTCCGCCACTGACGGAAGTGACGATGCTAGATGGGATACCCAATTAGGCACTGGAAGTTAATCAACAATCTATGATTGAAGACTATTGTGATCAAATTATGTTTTCCTTGGGACCAGTGGTAACAGTTTGGATTGAACAAGACAGCTCATATCCACGCCCACAAAAATAAAGGCTGGGCAATCGGTGCGGGAGCATATACGTCAGAATAGTTAATTACCGTGGCAACTGTAAACAAATAAATTCTATCGCCCCGACTTTCGACGCGAGATGCTGTCTGTCTGACGTGCGGGCTGGGTGTGACGTCACCGCCCAATCGTTGTCGCTTGCTACTGGATAGGTGGCGCGAATCCTGTAACAGGGGGGTCACAAAGTTCAGTCCGTCCGATCTGAATCAGCGTTCTCGTAAAAAACAGGATATATCAATAATCCAGTACGCATTGGAGAGGAAAGCTTGTTTGTGAAAGACCCGGGGATAAGAAATTAATGAGAGATAGGGAGATGTGAGGGGGACCAGAATAGCTGAAGGGGGTGGGGTGGGGTGGGCAGAATAGAGGGGCGAGCTCGGCAAAGGAGAGATAAAGAGAAGATGGCCCTCTGTGGACTTCTACTGTGGAAGGAGGTCACAACTTTTTTTTTGGGAGGGGGAATGGGGGCAGCGGAGCAAATCTCTGCTGAAGTAAGAAACATTGTTCAGAATGACAGTAAGTAAGAAATGTTAGGCAAAGAAAGTTTTATTCATTTATATATCTTACGTATATGTTTGTTGTTGTTCTTTGTTAGTCAACTACAGTACTTGGTGAGCCCAACATCACCCACGTATTTAATAATGTCTCTCTTCGGCTGCTGAATTCTGTACTGAAGTTTAGGTTGTGTTTTATTCATTGCATAGAAATTTTTTTTTTTTTTTAAACTTTTGAGATGTTCATATAATTACTGAGTTGCTATCATAGTTAACACAGCTTCTAGTCATATTTGCTGCTGAGTAATTCTGAAGCAGGACATCTGAATGTATTGCAGGAAATCATTAGATGATTTTTTTTATGGCATGGTCAGTTAGATAAGTTCTTTCACTTTATTTTATTTTATTTTTTGAAGAAATTATCACAGCTAGTGAAAGTTAATGGGTACTGTACTTGCCAGAAAATTTGCAAAATCTGTATTGAAAATGATGGAAGAGAGTATCTTTGGTATACAAGTACAAAATTGTATTATCAGTGTGTTGTTCATTATTTGCTTGTTTGTTTGTTTGGTTGGTTTCTTTTAGGGAGGGGGTAGAATTTTGGATAGACATGTTGGATCTCTGCCATCATAGCTTAGCTCAATATTTCATAAACTAGTAGCAAGACTTGTACTTCTACCAAAGATATAATATCCCACATTTATATGCCATTTCTCTGTTTTAACACTGGCAAGGAATACATTCCATTCCCTAAAATGCACCTATCACACAATAATTCATAATGTAGGTAAAAGTGTTCATAACTGAGCTTTAAGTCTCTCGACCCTCTGTTTTCCCTCTGAGGTAATGTTGATCGTAAAGTTGACTTGCTGTGCTGATGGGGCTCCCTCCATATCCATCCCATGTATTTTGACCTTGAATTAGTGGATGTATTAATTGTCTGTGTACTATTTCAAGGTACGGCCCTGATAGTGTTACACCACTCTCCAATCCCACTTGTGTGTCAATTTCTAACTAGACATGGCAGAGAGAGAGAGAGAGAAAAAAAAAAATAAGAGTACTAAAACAGTAAGTGTCATTCAATACAAGTGGAACCACCATATCGTATGCTGGCAGGAAGCTAAAAAGACCACTCCATATTGCATGAGAGGGACTGAGAGCTTATAGGCTTTTCTGTGCTAAACTGTGGCTCAAATAGTCTCAGTGAAAAAATATGTTTGACTTGTATTAACACTTTTTTTTTTCATTTCGTATGCTTTAATTTGTTCTTGTAATCAGTGCATTGTGCTTAAAGCGATAAAAGGCTGTGCACATGTACACGTATGGTTTGATAGTCGAAATTGTCCATCTATGAGGTTTATAGTGATTGAGCTCCAAAGTTAGCAAAGGCTAGATGTGATCATCAGAGTTAACTCATTGAGCGCTACTACAACGTGGTATTTTTTATATCATTACTGGCATGATCCGAGCATATTCAAGTAATTTTTACTCCGTGAATACTTCAGGATGCAAACTTTCTCCGAGGTATCTCATTGTTTCAGGGTTTATAGTAAATGACATCTAAATGGAATATATTCACATTTTTTTTTCTTTTTTGATAGGAGTTTCTCATTCCAGATGAACTTATATTTTTCGACTTTGGTTGCGTTTATCTATAAATTTTCTAAGGCAGAATCACAATCCTAAGCGTGTTTGATGCATTTTCGGGCGTTAGATAAATGCAACCATGTTTTCAAATATGTTGAGAAACGCCACTTTGAAATGCCATTCAAGGGTCATTTTGAAATGCGTTTGAGACCACGATTGCCTTTCTGCAAGTGAGTAAACGCAATGTTGTTTTGAAACACGTTTATATCTCGAGGTTAACTCCCAGCTATTTCTGGCTGTGTTTTCTACCCATATACGTGTAAGAATGATGAGGCATGTTTTGGTGGTACGCAGTTGACCTTTACTTTCCGAGTCGAACAGCACAAAGTAGCTGTGCAGTGACAATGCTCGAATCGTGATTGTATGATGATTTAAAAACAGGGCAATCCGAGAATCACATTTTGAGCCACATTCATAAATGCCATTTGAAATGCAGTTTGAAATGTGACTCTCTCACATTAGATAATTGCAGCCTCTGTCTGTCCGTGCAGTAGTGATAATGGCTTTCTTGCTAGAGAGTGTGCCGCGATTCTCTCGATACCCATACATGTGGTAAAATGACAAAACTGACTGAAGTTGATTTATGTGAGCTTGTTTCTCACTAATCCTCATCCTATATCCCTGTTTGTTTCTCACCGATATCCTCTCTCCTCATCCTCTGACCACTTCAATATCTCTTTCGGCATCCTGACCGGAGTGGATGGCGCATCAGAGTGCACCACGGGCGCCTGTTTTTCGCACTCTCGGTGGCTAGTCCAGTCCGATGTTGGTTATAACACAAGCCAGGTGTCTGCAATTAGGCCGTCGGGAGATCGGTGTAGCTTTGCCGCGGGGGCCAAGGCGTCGGGCAATTATTCTCGGAAGTAGTCCACACGGTGAAGGGCTGCACTCATCATTTTGTAGATTTCATCCTTCACCAACTTTATAGCAGGAAACAGCATTTTTCCACCCCCCCCCCCCCACACACACACAAAGGAGAAATAAGTTCATGGGATTTGTAAATAACCCTTGTACATTGTAGATGCTGTTCTGAAGAAGAGTGTTTTATGCGTTCACCTGTCGAATGTCTAAACCTTATGAGGGTTTTCCTGTTCAGTGAATGTGACTTTTTGTTTGGTTCTAGTTATTTATTGGGCTAAGGATAAGCTTTAATATTGGAAGTCACAGAGATTAGTGTTAGCTGCCTTGTTACAAATACAATAATTATATCTGTCACATCTTCCATTATAGAAAAGATAAAGACTTAATGGCCAGGTTGGCTAATGATTTTCCTTTTCCCTTTGCATATAATCCACCGTTTTGATTTAAACTCTCGTCAGAGTTTAAACAGAGAAGTATAATGGTGCCTTCATGTATTACAGTAGCATTATGCAGAGAATTTCCATTGGGACTTAATCCATTTTTCAAAGCAAATGGTTTTTAAAGCAGAGTGCTCCTCAAAGAGAGTATTTTTTGCTCGTCAAATCCAATGTCTAATCTTTGATATTTCCCAGCAAGCAGATGGTTCCCTGTCTGTTATCCCAATTTGTGGCGATTTCCCTTCCAGTCCAAACTGCGACTTCAGAAACCAGAATCTCATCAGTAGTCACAGGGTAATTTGATTTGACGAAATTGAACATAGACTTCTGATAAGGCGCCACGAGGGGTTTTAGACTTGCAGGAGAACTTGTGTTTAATCATGTTTTTTTAGAGTGCATTTCTATACATACATGTATAGGGTTATGAGTATATGGAGTGTTCAGATTGCATTGAGTGTCCTCGGTGACTACTAGCTGCAGGTGGCTTTCCATTCAATGGCTGTGTCACGTCTTCCTTAAGCTATCATTCAGAAAGCCCCATTCACACACAGGGGTGGACAGTTTTTGCATTGTGATCTGAAATTGATTTAATCGCTTCGGTTCACACACAACCATAAACAAGAACAAAAACAAAATTATTGTCTGCAAAGAAAGAACATTGAATTCCCAGAATGCGCATACCTAAGCAATGGCAGGGCGTGACTCTGAGCACCTGAGTGTGTGAACCTAGTGTAGCCAGTTACTATCATGGGATTTAAACAACTGAGAGTGTACTTTGAGTGCCAGTCACACATGCCGTGCAGGGCAAATGTTCACAGGAGTTAAAAAAAAAAAAAAAGATCAAGTTTAACTAATTTTCGCATCGTGGTGCATGTGGCCAGAGTTTATGATTCTTTCTGTCCTTACTCAAGAACTAACGGTTTATGCATTGCATTGCGAGAATCAATTTTCAAAAACTGTTAATTTCGTGTGTGTATGTGTGTGTGTGTGTGTGTGTGTGAACAGAACTATAAAGAATTAACTCCCACTATGCATGTATACATAGAAGAGTCTGTATGTGTCTTCTTGCACCATAGTGGAAGTAAATACAAGATCAAGGTGAATTCCACCTCTCAACTTCAATTGTGTTTCAGAGGATTAAGACTTCAGACTACATACCTGCACTGAAGTCGAAGCAAACTCGACTGGTAAAAAGCCATTAATAGACCATTACTGGCCAGACATTACTCGAGAAGCGCATCGGTAAGTAAAAGGTGTGTTTCAGACTTACAAATGTACCTGATAAGCATGGAATATGTTTCTAACGGTCACATTTATGAGCAAGTGCTTTTGCTTGTGTTAAACCCCCTTGACATTGCAGGTGATATCTGCTCAGATTTGCCCAGTGGCAGTCCTCCCGTCAGCACAAATGTGAATCGCATTCCCATCCCCTTCCCCCTCCCACAGACTCTTTGGATTAGTATGAACCTGTGCATGTTTTCCCCCTGCATTTCTTTAATCCATGCAGAGATTGGGCACACATCACAACATTCACAAATGTCTCATATGGACATGTGTTCATGTTTTCACTGTGCTTCATAATCCACTTGAAGCTTCCAGAGACTTGTTGAAAATTTGCAGGTGAAAAATACGTCTGCTGGTTGGAAGGGGGGGGGGGGATAAAGAAGTCACCGTGGTACCAATTTAAGCGTGATGCAAATACGATGTAATCTGGGATCAGTGTCATTTAGTCACTGATTGGCAGCCCAGCTACCTCAAATCTTTGCTTTTAGCGTAAGTGATAAACACAAAGTTCCCAAAGGGGAATGGATCATGTGGCTCAGGCGGAGAAAATAGACATGATGGTCTTGGTTGAAGATGTTGAGGGATGCTGGTGGTCTGTGTCATAGTAATATGCAGATTGCATCAGGGGCCCCGTAGGTTTGCCCCCTTTTTGTCTGATATGCTCAAAACCACATACAGACATTTTGAATTGACTAAAAATAGCAATGGATATTGGCACAATTAAGATGAAGGCGTAATGAAATTATAGTGTGTCCACTGCAATGCCGGACATCTGGACACATTTGAGGAATAGATAGAGGAAAGTGAAAGGCTACCAAAGAATGGGGAGTAAAGTCTCGCCCCTTCTGTGTATGAAAGGGGGAAATAACAGACAGCTATTGGTGTGTTTTAACAGGAACCCTGGTAATTGGCACCGAACATGTTTATCTAAATTTGGGTCTTCTGCAAATTCTGCAACAGGTTTTCGGCTTCTGTAAGATGATTTTATTGGGAAATGGGGTGGGGGTTAGTGGGATGGGGGATATTGTCCCAGTAGCCTGTGAAATGAAACGCTGCAAGGAAATCAATTAGTGCTGGATTGATGACTATAATTTGTTTCCTGTACTGCGTCCTTGGGGAGACGCAATATGTAATGACAGGAGCTCCCCTGTAATGCGACAAATTATCAGAAAAGTTACACTTCCAAGAATGATTACAGTAAGAAAAAAAAGAGACAGAGGCATTATCATCTTGTTATTTGTGACAAATATCAAGAAAGTCGCAGTACTTTAGATAAGCAACATCAGGAAGAAAAACAGGGGGCAAGATATTCACAATCTGTTTTCCTGTACTTGTGTTTTGGGTTTTTACATGTTCTGGATTATCCAGCTCACATCTTGTGCTGCAGTAATATCCACAGAAACTTCTAAATTAGCAATAGAGTTTAAACATGTGACTTTGTATTTGACTTCGAGCGGATACAGTTGGCTCTCCCAGGCACCAGTGAATGAGTATTTACGTTGTTGCCATGCACACCAAGGTTTTGCCTCAATAATTAATGCTCATTCATGCTGAGCACAACTGCTGTCAACACGTATAACTCTTATCCTCCTCCTCATCCTTATTATTAATATTTTCACTATCATCATAACAGTTGTTGTCATCACTGTCAGTAGCAACAGCATTCATTGTCATTGTTATCATTATCATCACCATCATCATCACCATCATCTCCACCGATCATCATCACCAAGGATATTGCTGTTGTCGTTGCCACCATCATTATCTCCATCATCATCATAATCAGCATTATCATCATCACCATCCATATCACCATTATTGCCATCATCGCCATTATCACATCATCATTACCACCATCACCACCATCATTACCACCATTATTACCACCATTACCACCATCACCATCATCACCATCATCACCATCATCACCATCATCACCATCATCATCATCATCATCATCATCATCACTCCTATCATCACCACCATCATCATCCCCATCATCACTACCATCACCATCAGATCATCACGGCCATCACTACCACCATCATCACCATCATCATCATCACCACCAGCACCAGCACCACCATCATCATCATCACTACTATCATCACCACCATTATCATCACCATCATCTCTACTATCACCATCATCATCATCATCATCATGGCCATCACTACCACCATCACCGTCATCACCATCATCATTGCTATCATCATCAGCAGCAGCAGCGGCAGCAGCATCAGGAGCAGAATTAACCCTGCCAGTATGATTGGCACTATGTTTGTGTACAATGTCTGTGGGTATTTTTAGGCAGTGGTCCTTAAAGAGGTCCGTCGAATGCAGAGCTGTATTCTGCAGATCATACAGAACCATTGAGAGAGTTCAGAAAAAGTTATACATGCTGTAGCTTATTTCCCTGAGAGAGAGAGAGAGAGAGAGAGGGTTTTGATCATCAAATCAAAGTAGAAAAAAAAATGGTTACTGAGAAGGCATTCTCAGAATATGTCACTTGCCTCTTCCCTCAGTTAAGTCAATGCTTGTTTCTGTACGTGTGTACACCTAGGCGTAAGCAAACTTCCCCCTCTCTTGTTTGATCTTTGCAAATCCATACCATTCACAGTGCAAGATGGAGGGAATAATTCCTTTTCTATAGTCAGGTAGTATGGATGGAGTTGACACGGCTTGTCTCTCAAAAGTTACAAGAACTCCCCTTTCCCCTCCCCCCCCCCCCCCCCGAGGGACAGATTGTGAACAACAGACGTGTCTACCCTTGAGGGATCCCAAGAGCTATCTTGAGCGTATACTACAGGAGCAGACCAACAACTTCCTCTCAACATTGAAACTTTCCATTTATTGTGGGAAGTCGTGATTAAAAGCCCATCCCCCTCTCACAGCTTTTTCGCCCCAAACTTTCTTCCTCGACCACATGACAGCAAGAAAAGAAAGAAAGAAGGGGTGGGGGGGGGGGGGTTGGAGAAGAAGAAGAAGAGATAATTACAATCAAGATGCAATAGTAATAATTTTTTGGAAAAAACCCTCCCTTTTTCATCAGAATGGCAGAGCTAGACACCTTGATAATTAGTGCCTTATATCTCAATGCCATTGTGTGTTGAATGAACTTGCACAGTAAAGCATTGCTTCATGTGAATATTTTCATTCGTGTGTTTTTAGCGAGAGATGTGATTGCCTATTTTTTCTTCTGTCATTTTATTGTCAAAGAAGGTTCTGCTTGCAATATGTGCAGTCAATGGTTCACTTATATTGTGATAAATTGCCGCTTTCTTATTGTTTTATTCTGTTTTAGGCATTTTCTCTTGCTTTAAGTATTTTTTTCCAATCTTGGAAAGGGTTGTAATTTGAAAGGGATGTGATTGACTGAGGATTAGTACATGTTTTTATAATTTATGTTGTTTGTTATTATGTTTCATATGTATCACGGGATGTGTAATCAGGCTTTGTAAACAGCTTGTGTGGGTGAGAGTGTGAGTGTGTTTGTGTGTGTGTGTGTGTAGACATTTTAGATGAATTATAAATATTTCCTGTTTATATTAATTAGACACAGTCTATGCAATGCTTTTGTTAGGCTGTGATATACTATTCATTATAATTATTTGTACAATGTATGTCTTACAGTCTGTATGTTGTTGGTTTTTGTTATGTTTGTTATGCCAGTGGAGAGTGAATTTCGGTATTCATTTTAACAGACATTAAAGTACTTTATTTCCTTGTATCCTTGTTGTAGAAGATAGAAGTGCTGAAGGAGATAAAAAAAAACAAGTCTTTAGACATGAAGCTATGTCTTGTTTTTTGTTTTTTTCAAAATAGATTTATTTGCACGAGGCAACCTTGGTTATATTGTTTTCCAGGGCCTCACGCATAATTGCTTGTCTGGGGCTTTTGGAAATTTTTTATTTAAATAATTTTCTGAAGAGGTAGGGACTTCAAACCGTATGATACGTTTTTTACCACCGTTTTACGATGAGGCAAGTCGCAACAGCATGTTCTCTGTTCCCACGTGATGTGTTCTACCCTGCATTAGACAAAGAGATTTAGTGCAGTGCCGTGCTGTAATTTGATTAGTAACCTGTTATGCCTATTTGTCTGTATGTGTGTATGTGTGTATGTGTGTGTGCATGTGCGTCTGTCTTTCCTCTTTCTCTCTGAATTGTTATCTCCCCCTCCCTCCCTCTCTCTCCTCCTCCTCCTCCTCCTCCCACCCCTTTCGTTTTGAGGAATCAAGGGGGGAAACGCGAAAGGGTACGTGGCATGAAATTTTTGCAAATTGGAGTCGACGGCCATTTTACGTGAATTATCACCGGCAGTCAATCCACAGTGTAGACAATGACCTTCTCATGCATGTTGATTTTGTGAATCTTGGCTCCTTGTGAATTTCACGAAAACTTCTGGTTTTATAGTAAGTTGGTTTCCGTACCATGTGTGTAGGAAAGGGGCATTTGTCTCTTAAATGGTATAGAGGGGGATGGGGGATGGGTGTCAGGGGTCATCCCAAAGACACTAAAGGGCTTTTTACACTTGTAAATTTTTGCTTAGCCCCGGACCAACGGTGGGGCTAAGGGGGGGCCTTAGCCCCACCGTTGGTACGGGACTATCCTTGGCCCACTTTCTGTTTACACTAGTTTTTGCCAAAGTGGGCTAGCCCCACCGATAGTACGGTACTATCTGGCCCTGCAAAATAGCAGGGGTTAGCACCGCAATTGCGGTGCCAAGCAAGTGAGTGTAAACAGAACGAAAAAATAATCCTGGCCTAAGCGACGGAGACAAAGTCCGACCCTCACTGACCAATCAGAAATGAGGTAATCAAGTGCTGCCGGTGCGTGCGTGTACGTGTACAGTACACAGCGTAATTATGAATATTCATGTGGTTTGGAAAGTCCGGGGCTAAGAAATACGAGTGTAAAAAGGTCAGTTTTCTCCTTAGCCCCGGACAAGAGATAGTACGGGACTAATTGGCGAGTGTAAAAAGCTGAAAAAATTGGTACGGGACTAACGATAGTCCTGGGTCAGAGAAAGTCCGGGGTTAAGAAACACAAGTGTAAAAAGCCCTTAATTGCTCTCAACTTGTGATTTCATCTCCACAGTTTGTTCGATACAGTCCAGTTCTACGAAGTGGCCAGCCTCTCCTTTTCCAACGGGTTGAGCGCAGGCACAGGAGAAAGAGACGGGGACACCCATCTCCATGCTAAATGAGAAGTGGGCCCCATGCATGCAGGATTCTTTTATTACTACATGTAGCTAGCTGTCAGTGTGGCGTACTGTCCACTGTTGATGACATTGTAACTGACTCTAATCTCCAAGATTGCTACCATCCCAACTGACATGCACATCTCTGGTCTTCGGACTGGGGTTACTTGGGCTACGTAGGCTATTAGGGCTACCTAGTGTAGGCTATTTGGACTACCTGGGCTATTTGGGCTACCTAGGCTGATTGGGCTACCTAGACTATTTGGGCTACTTGAAGAAAGATGCAATCTCACAATTGATACTGTATGGACTGAAGTTGTCCACTATGATGCAGTTTATTAGCTCACCTGAGCCAAAGGCTCAAGTGAGCTATTGCGATCGCCCTTCGTCCGTCGTGCGTCGTGTGTCGTCCGTCGTCCGTCGTGCGTCGTCCGTCGTGCGTAAACTTTTTACATTTTTATCTTCTTCTTGAAAACCCCAAGACCGATTTTCATCAAACTTGGCAGGTAGCATCCCTAGGGGGTTAGGAACTCAATTTGTTAAAATGGGCACCATGCCCCACCCAGGGGGCCCCCAGGGGGGCCCAAACCCCCCAAAATTAAGGAATCTGTAAAAATCTTCTTCTCTAGAACCAGAAGTGATAGAGCTAAGTTAATACTATGAGTTAGTACATTGATGACTGTAGTTTCAAGTTTGTTCATGGCAGAATCAGGGGTGCCCCCCTTGGGACCCAGGGGAGGGGGGTGGGGAGGGGTCCTAATGGGGCCTAAATTATACATTTTCATCTTCTTCTTGAGAACCCCATGACCAATTTTCACCAAACTTGGCAGGTAGCATCCCTAGGGGGTTAGGATCTCAATTTGTTAAAATGGGCACCATGCCCCACCCAGGGGCCCCGGGGGGGGGGGGGGGGGGGGCAAACCCCCCAAAATGAAGGAATCTTTAAAAATCTTCTCTAGAATCAGAAGTTATAGAGCTAAGATAATACTATGAGTGAGTACATTAATGACTGTAGTTTCAAGTTTGTTCATAGCAAATCCAGGGGTGCCCCTCTTGGGGGCAGGGGGGGGGGGGGGGTTGGGAAGGTCCAAATGGGGGCCTGAATTGTACATTTTCATCTTCTTCCTGAAAACCTCATGATGGATTTTCGTCAAACTTGGCAGGTAGCATCCCTAGGGGGTCAGGATCTCAATTTATCAAAATGGGCACCATGCCCCACCCAGAGGGCCCCAGGGGGGGCCCCAATCCCCCCAAATTAAGGAATCTTTAAAAATTTCGGCCCTTATTGTACATTTTCATCTTCTACTTGAGAAGCCTGGTCAAATTTTAGTAGAGCTGTGAATAATTTAGATTAGTGACTGCGTGAAAGGTGAACTTGCGATACTCAGGTGAGCGCTAGACCCGCGGGTCTCTTGTTTTCCATTGGAGGGGGAACTGGTATAAAAGCTGATGAAGTGTCCAGAGAAGTAGTAACTTTTTTCAGTATGTCTGTATTTTTTTTTTTGAACAAGCTCTTTAAAAGCAAAATGAAATAACAAAGACAAATATATAAACAAACTCAATTTTCACTTGAAACATACAATGCAGACATGACATGATTATCTGAGCAGCAACCTACTGTATGAGCAGTCATTTAAGTGTACCCTCTGGCTATTTTTATCCTTGTGGTTCGTGTCATTACCAGGCTGTGCAAGACTTTGTTGATTCAGATGGGAAAAAAAGATGGAGAAAGTTTGGCTCATGTTCAAGAATTGGTTACTACGCTATAAATATGTACGAGGAAGCTCCAGCTTGTGTGGTGATGTTGCGCTTGCACACATTTGTTGCCTATCATGTAGCAGGAGACAAACTTGCAGATTGTGTGTGTGGTGGAGGAGGGGGGGGGGGAGTAGGAGTGCTAGGATTAAGGTCCTAACTCCATAAAGAGGAAATCATGAGAGGGGAATACTCTGCCCTACTCTACTCCCTCTACCCCCCATGTATCAGTGACTGTGTGTGTTTTGTGTCAGTGTCTGTGATTGTGTTTGTGTCTGTGTTATTGTGTTTGTGTCTGTGTGGTTGTGTTTGTGTCTGTGTGGTTGTGTTTGTGTCTGGGGTTGTGTTTGTGTCTGTGTGATTGTGTTTGTGTCAGTGTGATTGTGTTTGTGTCTGTGTGATTGTGTTTGTGTCTGTGTGATTGTGTTTGTGTCTGTGTCTGCATCTGTGTTCTTGTTGGTGTTTTGTGTGACAGTAACTACATACATGTACCTTGTTGTGTCTTACTGCAGACAAACAGATGTGTATTTTGTTTGCTTGTCGTTATCGTTATCATCATCATCATCATCATCATCATCATCATCATCATCGTTGTTATAATAGATATATATTTAAGGTGATATTTTCAGACTGTCATAATTTTCCTTAATTGTCAGACCATTCTAAGAAGGGGGGATTTCATCCATACACTCTTACCATAATTTATAGAAGACCGTGGGAAAGAATATGCTGTTTAGCTTATTTTTTTAAAGACATAATTTTGCTCATCACAGTTTTCTTGTTGTGGCAAGAAAGTAAGGTTGAGTCAAGCTTCTGGGATTACATTTCTCAAATATTTGCCTTATTGTCAACTCAAAACATGATTGAAAGTGCATTTGAGTAACAAACATGATAATAGACAAGTTTTGACGTGTGTTTTTCAATCTGTAAGCGAACATAGTCAAGAGAGATACAATGTATGTA
The DNA here is from genome assembly GCF_964275005.1 of Diadema setosum. Classification (NCBI taxonomy): domain Eukaryota; kingdom Metazoa; phylum Echinodermata; class Echinoidea; order Diadematoida; family Diadematidae; genus Diadema; species Diadema setosum. The sequence goes on from NC_092686.1 coordinate 6,237,487, forward strand.
TTCAAATGTGTTCAGAGTTACGTCAAGATGGTGCAGTGCAGACTCCAAGTGGACTAGAGAGGGAAATTTGGACTGGAGTGGAGAATTTCACATCACCTTGCAGGTTTGCACAGGCCGATACGATGTTGGAGTAGAGTGTTGGCTCAGATAAATGTATGGTACCTTTAGCTGACAGTTGTTCAGCCTGCCACTAAACTCAAGCGCGGATTTTTGTGTTAATGTTTTCCCGCAACGGACAGTGTGTTGGAGAAGGCACAAATGGCACAGAAAAACAGGTGAAATTCATCATTAGTTGGCATTCCGCAATGGATGGCATCCATGTCTTCTTGACCACAACGACTTAGGGGTCTGTAGGTCGATGCAGAATTGGCAGGTTACTTCATTTCGGGATTCCCTTATGTTTTTCGTTTGCCCCTGACCACCCAAATCTAGGGAAAACATGCTTTGTGAGGTCCTGAATTGTTTTTCCGAAAACAAGTTGACAGGCCCTGCCAGAAAAACATTGCCCGGCACTCTCCATTCCAACCCCCCCACCCTAAACTACCCCCTTCGCGCAGGTTGGGAGTTGATGATTGGCTCGTAGGGAAATGAGAGTTTGCCCCAGTTCCTCTGTTGAGAATGGCACTAATAATAAAGCGCTGGAAAGAGGGATAGCCGCTACAGGCAGTGGGCAATTTAGGGGGAGGAAAATGACCTCATTGGTTCTATTTCTGGCGCCTTTGTGGGGGAGGGAACTGCGCAGGCGCAAACCGCGCTTGTCGGGACCGTGTTCCTGCGCAGCCTGTTGCAAGCACTGGCTGTCGCGGTGCTCCCTTCTTCATTCAATCGTGTCAACCCGGCGCTGGTAGCTGGGGTTTTATATCCATTCCTCTTTTACATTCACAAAAAACAAAACAAACACAAAGCAAAACAAACTTGTTCTTCCATCGACTCATTTCATCACGGTTTTGGTTTTTCTTCTGTTTCATCTGTCATCCGCCAACCTTCATGTTGCCTATCCTCGCTGTACAGAGAAACGCAACGCCCGTCCACCGCTTCTGTTCCCTGTAAATTCATTGTTTTTGAACCGCCATTTCTCTAAGCGTGATTCTCTGCGTTATTCGGCTCGCTGGTAGGGCTTGAGACGTCAAGAATGTATGGTGGAATAGCCGTTATGCTGCCGTATTATGGCTCCCATTCGCACCCTCAGGTATGTCATTATGTTATCGCAACTTTTCCGGTCTACCTGTCTGCTTTACTCGCAACACGTTGCTCTGCTGTCTCAGCTGCGATGCAGATGTACATGTATATAGTTGTCTGCTTGCATATATTTGAGTTTACACAGGTATTTAGTGACACCTCATGAACTTTGCACATTATCAAGATGAAAGGCTGTCTTCAATTATCGCATGAAAGTTTAGCTTGTACTTCAAAACTTGTTGAATGGAAGTTACTTACAGAGTGTCTAGGTGACTACTGGTAATTCTGACCATCTCAGTTATGCATGTTTTCCAAAGTTTGATACAGACCTTTTGGCCAGATAGGTACAATAACTCTTTGTATTTGTAGATTTAGTAATGTGGTCATTATCTGCCAAAGAATGGAGCATTTGTTGTGTGTTTTGCCATTCAAAGTATCTACTTTTCTGGCTGTTTGTTTGGTCATGTATCTTATTATCTTCCTGTTTGTCTCTGTCTTTGGTCTATTTTGTTCTCCATCCTCAGTAAGGGTAAATATCTTTGCTTGCCATTAACCAGGGTGACGATTGTTTGCATCTAGCCCTCAAAATGCCTAGCCTTTCAAACTAACTCTCAGTTTCTTGTTGTTTTAAACATCCGACCATTCATATGAATTATGTAATATATTAGGCACCAAAGGGATCCTAAGAAAGAAATGAATTTAATCTGTTCAAGGTTTAAGAGAGAAAGAAAGAAATTTCATCCGTCCAGGGCATAAGAGAGAAGACAAGAAAAGCAGCGCTGTATGTTGTCAGAAATATATTTTTATTTAGAAACACCAGTTGAAGGGGTAGATTGCGTCATTCATGTGATGTTTTATGTAGG